>NC_046154.1:15633330-15698330 GCF_011064425.1 Rattus rattus
TGCTCTGCTAAAACACCATGTGCAAAAAGCAACTTGGGGAAGAAAGGGTTTATTTCATTTACACTTCCACATCATAGACTGCCATCGAAGGAAGTCAGGGCAGAAACTCCAGGCAGGAACCTGGAGGCAGAATCTGAAGTAGAGACTGTGAAGGGATGCTGCTTACCGGCTTGTTCCTCGAAGCATGCTCGGCCTGCTTTCTTATACCATCCAGGGCCACCAGCATAGAGATGGCTCCACCCAGTGGGAACTAGGCCCTCCCACATCGTTCACCGATAAAGAAAATCCTCCGCAGGCCAAGCTGGTGGAGGCATCGTCTTAATTGAGGTGCCCTCTGCCAAAATGACTATAGCTGTGTCAAGTTGACGTAAAACTGGACACCATACTAACTGTGCATTAAGGCACACGTGTTTACTTGACAGGAAGATCTAGGCTCAAATTAGGGGGAGGTGTCCTCTCCCATCTCCACCCTCTACAGTCATGTGACTAATGAGGTCAACAAAACTGGGTCTTCGGGCGCGTACCACAGGTAACGCCCTCCCAAGAAGCCATGCAGTTCTGCAGGTGTAGGCAGCCGACCCAGACACGCATGCGTAGAGCCTCCTCCTTCCTCAAAGGGAGCTTCCGCAATGTAGGGTCTACTCCCTGCCGATATCCCTAAAAATTCTTGAGCTCTCTTTCACGAGATGATAAAGTAGAAGTCCACTATCTATCTTACACGTCTGCTGCCCCCAAGGACAAATGGAATAGCTACAAATTAAGCACGTTTTCCAAATGGCAAAGACAGAATGGATTCCTGGTGTGATTTATGAGACGGGTGAGTGAAAACGAGCCTTCTCTCCATGGCGGTGATTTGTGGATATGCAGTCAGCTCTTTCCTGGGACATATGAGAGTGTGTCCCCCACATAATCATAGGGATCTAGGCAAGTTCAATCCCAGAGAGGACGGGACTCTTCGATTCATGTATCCCAGAAAGAGCAGTGTTATGAACGGGCTCCTGGCTCTGGCGCGCTTATCGATATCTGCTGACGAGTCCGGCGACATTGAGTTCCTCACTAGACCCTCCCCACACCTCGTTCTCGCGGAGGGTTTGGATGTAAGTGAGATGGGTTTAGACAGTGCTTTTGGAGGAGACATTCTGGTTATCTGCGGCCAAAACTCGCTGCTCTCTGCGGCCAAGGCTTCACGCTCTTACATGTGTCTCTGTTTCCAGCCTGTGAGTTACGAATTCTAATCTCTTCCGATTCTTTTTCTTCTCATGAGGAGAAAAGTATGTGTTTCCCTTTCCTGGGGCTGAAAGGTTAGAAAACCTCCCAGTCTCATCTTTATAGACGGTCCCTGCCATGGTGCGGAGCGATTTCGGCTGATGACGGAGCTGTAAAATGAAATGATGGCTCATCTACCATGGCAGCCCCAAAAATCAGAGTTCAAGGCAGAGACCATCGAGGTCATTACTGCCTCCCCAATTCATTACAGAATATTGTGGCCCCAATCTAAGGATTGGCAGTGTTGTGAAGAGGAGCTAACACAATGACCCCTTGGGATGAGCTTCATCCGGAAAGAGAGCCTCTCTGCAGCCTCGGGGCATGATCTGACCTTGAAGTGGGAGAGCGTTAGAATGGAGCAAAGCAGAAGCAGCATTGTAAGGAGGCCTCACATTTAAGACAGGCCTTGACAGGAGCAGGTTGAGAGTTCCCTTTAAGGCCCAAGAGAGGCTGAACTAGGAGAGAGAGTACCACGTATATATATAGCATGGTGGAGGTCCTGAAGAACGAGATAGATCCTTCTGTTGGGGAGGACTGAGGGGTTTTTAGATCCTTAGAAGTTTCCAGAGGGGTGAGGCATTCAGTAGGACCATAAAATTACTTTGCAGCTACAAGGCACAGCAGGTTTCCTATCAACTCTCTATCCCAGGGGAAGTGAGCTATAAAGGGGGGGAGGGAGTAAAGGGAGGGAGGGGGAAGGGAGGAAGAGAAAGGAGAGAGGGAAGGGAAGGAGGGGAGGAGGGGGAAGGAAGGGGAAGGAGAGAGGAGAGGGAGGGAAGGGGGAGGGAGGGAAGGAGGGGTCAGTCCATGTGCTAACAGATCAATCAGGGTCTCACGAGCATATCTCTGAAGGTGGCAGGTGTGTGGTCTGTATCTGGAATATTCACCCAGAGGTTCCTTTCACTAACGTGAACTCCATAATTTACCAATGCACACAAACAACGATGCTCGCCGTGCAGAACCAGGCGATGTCAGAAAGCCATTGCAAAGCTCCCTTTGAAGAGTTCCTTTGATTGGTGGATTTAATCGTTGAGTAGGTTATTGGGAAGGGGTAGAACTGGGGAAGGTGAAGCCTCCTTCCAGAAGGAGCCACTGGAACATATCCGTGGGTACTAGATCTTGCCTTGGCCCCTTCCTGTTCCTGCTCCATTCTGCTTCCTGTCTGTCCCAATGCCAGTCGCATTGGCCACCCCACTCTTCCTACCACAATGAACTAAACCATCTGACATCATGAGCCGAGCAAACCCTTCTCACCCTTGTGGTGTCACATTAAGCGCTTTTGTCAGAATGACACAAAAGAAACACACTTCCTGTGCAGTCAGCTTCCTGTTTCCAGCCTGTGATCTGGTGGCTGTTTTCCTCTGCACTAATAGAGCCTGTGTTAGTGCAAAGCCATAGATACCAGGAGCCAGAGAGCAAAGGGAAAACCAGACGTTCAGGCGGCCCCCAAAATCACCTCTTGGGATATGTAATCAATAATCGACAGCATCCCAAGGAGTCCCACCTCCAAAAGGTATTGACCCTTCCCAACAGCGCCACCACTGGGACTAAGACTTTAACACAGGGACTGTAGGGTCACACGTCTCCAAACCACTTGTTTGTAAGGGGTCACAGCGCCCACTTACAAACTGTTTCATGTATCGTTGTTTGATGAGGAGTAGAAACTCGTAGCTGACTGGGTGACCTTGGGCCGTCCTTGACATTTCTAAGCCGCACTTATTTCCTCTTTAATTGAGCTCCGTGGCCTGTGTTTCACTGCCCTTTACAAGCACTCGGTCACAAACAACGTGAGTGGATGTCTACAAAAGGAAAACAACCACCTGCGCTGTGGGCACATCCCAGAAGTGTTTGAAGCCTTGGAGTCAGGAGCACACAATCCAGGAATGGCAGCAGAAACCTTTCAAAGGCTCCATCAGGACTGGGACATGGCTCAGACAGCAAAGGGCTTGCCCTGTGAGTGTGAAGGCCTGAATTTGACCCTCAGAAGCCATGTAAAAAGAAAATCGTAGTGCTACACGCACCGAGGGAAGCAGACACCTGTGGATGTCTTGGGCTGCCTGGCCAGCGAGCCTAACCTAACTGGTGAGTCCCAGAAAGGCACCTCAAACAAACAAAACGAAGAGGAGGACTGTCAACCAACGATCTACAGCGCCCTCACTAATCTCACCTCCAAAAAGTGCTGGTCCTTCCCAATAATACCACCACTGGGTGGCATTGTCCTCTGCCTTCCATACGAACACACATGTGTTTACATGTGAGTCTACGTCAAAGAATGTTAGTGTTGTCCTGGTGAGTAATGTTTGAAATGGAAAAAGACACAAGATGTTTGCCAAACCTTTGTTAATTGTTCAAGGTTTTGCCTTGCCCAATAATGAGGTCCTGACAATACCCTGTCCCTGCCCCTCCCCCCCCCCCCTCCCCCTCCCCCTGTCCCTCCCCCTCCCCTGTCCCCTGTCCCTGCCCCTCCCTCTGCCCCTCCCCTGCCCCTCCCTCTGCCCCTCCCCTGCTCCTGCTCCACTCTGCAGTATCTGCATGGCATTTTCTCCTGACCTGTAACCTTAACTAATTCCAAAGTGAAACAGGTATGTAGGACGGATCAGTTCCTCGCCTTCTTCTCATGCATTCGACTGCTAGTCTTGGGAAATTATTCCTTCTCATTAAAAAGTGACCTCTACTAAGTATGCTGGCATGCGTCCTAAATCCCAGTACTCCAGAGGCAGAGGATGGCAAGTCTTGAGTTCGAGGCCAGAATGGTCTGCAAAGCAAGGTTCCAGGTCAGTCAGGACTACATAGAGAAACCCTGTCTTGAAAAGAACAAAGCAAACCAAAACAAGCGACCTCCATTCCATGGATAGGGTCCCCTTTCGTGTCTCATCATACCGCTACACCAGCCCCATTCGGCTGTAGAAACCATCTCGCCCTTGCAGCACTGATTTGGCAATAAACAAATCAAATCACAAGACGATGGTGGGTCACATGACACTCATTTCCCTCTTAGGGTGAGCACCAGCCACTTACCCAGTATCAGGTCCTTAGATGCTCCTTTACTCTGAGAGTCTCTCACATTAGCTGTGAGGAAATCAAGAGTTACAGAGATGACAACTGCTCCTGAGAGCGATAAATCAAATATGGAATCTGATTATGAGCTGACCAGTTAAATGAAAGGACAGCCCAGGCACCGTTAATAAGAGAATTAATTGTAAGTCTCTCCTCATCTCCATACATTTGGCTGCCTATTAAGATAATGAATCAATTCTCCAAGAATGGGTCTGAAAACACACTCAATCAGACTCGGCCAGAAAAAAAAAATCATTATTTTCCTGACCCCGTGAGATGCATATTTTTACCCAAACAATTTCAAAATGGGCTTTTCAGGGTTTTAAAAAGAGTCCGTGACCTTTCGAGGAGCCCCAGTTGAAATCAGAAGTTTGAAGAGAAAAATCTCATTATAAAGAGAGTAATTTGGGAGAGGTGACATCCAAGTTTTCTTTTGATTTAAATAATGTCTTCAGTAGAGATTTCTGAGTTGAAGTTGGGGATGGGTGTCGTCTCTCTTCAAGAATTTCCCAGGGGACCTCAGACAGGGTGTAAGCAAAATGCAAACTTTGGGTTTGGGGCTGAGGTTTTTTTTGTAATTCTCCAAAAGTATGAAAAGGGATAAAGCAGGTCCCTTGAGGCCAAACATATGTACACATCATATGTGTGTGTATCTATAGGTGTGTGTATATATGTATATATGTGTGCATATAAATAAGTATATATGTGTGTTTATGTAAATGTGTGTACAGGTGCATATATATGTGTATGTGTGTAAATATGTACATGTGTGTAAATATGTGCATATATGTGTATGTCTAAATATGTATATGTGTGCATGTATAAATATACATGTATGTGTATATATGTGTATATATGTGCATTTAAACATGTACATGTGTGTATATGTGCGTATACATGTAAATATGTATATGTGTGTATATATGTATATGTGTGTGTTATATAGGTGTATATGTAAATATTATATATGTGTGTACATATGTGTATATATGTATGTAAGGTGTGTGTACATATATATGTGTGCGATATGTACATATGTGTTTATATGTGTGTGTACATATGTAAATGTGTGTATATGATATATGTGTGCGATATGTACATATGTGTTTATATGTGTGTGTACATATGTAAATGTGTGTATATGATATATGTGTGTATATGTGTATATATGTATACATGTGTGTATATATGTATGTATATATGTATATGTAAATATATGTGTATATGTATATATGTGTGTATATAAACATATGTATATGTATAGTCATAAGAAATGCAGAAGTGGAGGCTTCTGGTGAAATTCAAAACATGCTATTGTCTTTCTTTTTGCCTGAGAATGGAAAAGCCCACGTTAGGTTAAAATTCAAGGGCGGGGTCCTATGTTTGAAGCACTTTTCCTTATGTAAGAAAGGAATATTCTGAGAGAAGAATGCAAAGAACTTCAGCAAGGTTTTGGGTAACTCCCTGGGAATGTATTTACATAGAGGAAGAATTGAGCATGTTCAGGGAACACTTGGTGACTTCCAATACGTTGTCATACAACCTTCCTAGACATCCAGGCCATTTGCAGTTCTCTCTGTGACCTCCCAGAGAGTGTCCCACGTGTCACCCTGATGAAAGATCTCAGGTACAGGCTCAAAGGGACAATGAGACAGACTATTAGAGGTTAAAGTTTATTAGAAGGATTACTCATGCTATGCACAGACAGACAACATCACAGCCAGGGCTCTAAGGAGAATTCAGGCCCAAGAGGTAGGGCTTGGGGTTTCTTCTTATAGGTCTCTGACAGCACAAGCCTGTAGCTGGACTCTCTGATTTCTGATGTGGGGGCAGGGGAGAGTTAGGGAACGGGATGAATGACCACCAGTACCCAGTAGCATCCAAACTCTCTTCCCAAGTGAGAGATCCTGGCACCTGTCAGTCTGTTAGCTAGAGACTCACAAAAGTGGCCTCGGTTGGTGTGTGTCATTCTGTCAGTATCAATGAGAGGGGAAGGGCTGCTGTAGGTTTTGTGGGCTAGTCGCAGTCTGGTCTAGATTCTATCCCTATGCTCAACTCCATTTATCTGCCACACACACTCAGGTACACACAGGAAGGGTCTCCACTGTCTTTTAGCTTCTAGCCTGCCTTAGAGTTATACCGAATAAACTTGGGACCAAACTGAACACTGAATTCACCTTCCCCACAAACTGCTTCATGACTTTAATTTGTTATGGCTGGTGTCATTTTTGAGACAGGGTTATGTATAGCCCAGGTTAGCCTCAAATTCAATATATAACAGAAGATGACCTTGAACTCCTGATCTTCCTGCCTCTACTCCCAAGTCTCAAGATTGCACTCATTCCCCCACCAAGTTCAGCTGCTTTGAGCTCTCCCTTACAACCTCATTATTTCTCTTCCAAGTTGCCCCTGGGAAGACCATCAAGTTGCTTCTCCATGGGTCACAAAAGCTCCACCCAGCTAGACTTGTGCCTCTTTCTTGGGGGTTACTATCTGTATTAACCTCACACTCTGTTTGCAGAGTTAGGTGAAGGAGTGGTCAAAGGCTGCTGTTGGAAAGCGATCTTTCTTCTCCCCCATGTACAACAGCCAGGCGTCCCTAAATGGCTCACCCAGTACAGTGGTTTTCATGGCAAGCAGATTGCCCAAAATGGACTCTGAGCTTCACCACGGGCCCCCTCCGTGACCTTGAGCCAGCTGCTCAAAGTCTCCACTGCCCACAATGCTTCGTCAGTAAAAGGAGTGTAATTGCTCAGTCTGTCCCACCAGATCATTATAAATGATTCTTCCACAGTGTTTAACGTATCTCCTGGTTCTCGTTGTACAGTGAGAACATGTCTGCTAGCATGGGTTGGCGTCAGTTGCAGTAACAGAAACAAAAACAAACAAAAACATATACATGCTCTGTGTCTTAAAAATTCATCCTAAGTAATGTTCACTCTTACTACACGTAGCCCTGAGCTCTGTCCACTGGTACCCTCAGGAAACTATAGTAAAGGAACTGCCAGATGTTCATCATGTCAGAGTGAGGGAAAGAGAGAGTGGTAGGTCACAATGGCTCTAGAACATTCCACCAGAAGTCATGTGCATTCCTGGGTTCACAGGATGGCCTTCCATGCCTGGTGGTTTACCCAACCACAGATCACAGATACTCAACAACAAAAAAATGTGTCTAATGCAGAACAGGTACAGAATTTTTCTTGCTGGTGTGTGTGTGTGTGTGTGTGTGTGTGTGTGTGTGTGTGTGTGTGTGTGTGTGTGTGTGTTCGTGTGTGCATGTTTGTGGCATGTATGTATATGTGCATGCATATATATGTGCACATACTTGTGGGAGTCAGAGAATTACCTCAGATACCATCCCTCAGATGCCATCACTTTTTGAGTGGGGGACAAACCCTCACTGCTGGACTGGTCTAGAGCTCACAGAGTAGGCTAGAGGGGCTAGCCAGTGAACCCTGGGTTTCTCTTGTCTCCACCTCCCCACCAGTAGGTTGCAAATGTCTGTCACCCTGCCTGGCTTCTTTTATAGGACATCGGGGGATCTAACGCATGTCTTTGTGCTATCCCAGCTCCAACCAAGAGCTTTACCAACTGATCCATCTGTGCCTGCCCTCTTGTCAAAAGCTACAGAGTAGAAGAGTTCTTAGCATTGCAATCATACTGTGTAAGTGTGAAGCACCTACAAATGATCTAAAGGTGGGGTGGTTTAAATACAGAATGGTCCCTACAGGCCATTCTGAATGTTTCGTTCCCACATAATGGGCTGTTTAGGAAGGATTAGGAGGTGTGGCCTTGTTGAAGGAGGTGTGCCACTGAAGAGTAAGCTTTGAGGTTTCAAAAGCCCTTACCAAGCCCAGTCCTGAGCTCTGCCTGTAACTTGTAGATCACATATGAGCTGTCAGCTACTGCTCCAGCACTATGCCTGCCTTGCTGCCTCCCTGCTCCCCGACGAGATAATAATGGACTAATCCTCTGAAACTACAGTGCTTTATTTTACGAGTTGCTCTGGTCATGGTATCTCCTTAGCAAGACTTTAAAGGAGCCCTACAGGTTGCATATAGGCTGTATGCAAGTCCTGTATCACCTCAGATAGGACACTTGAGCATCTGAGAACTTCGGCATCAGCCTACGGGTACCAAGGGTGAGTGTGTTTCATCTACTAAAGCAAGTTGCCCCAAAGAACCGTAACTCCATTGAGGCATGGAAATAGCATCCTATCAAGGTATTGTGAGAACCAGCACAGGGGTAATTCCAATGTTAGGGAGGCTGAGGTAGAAAGATTGTGTATCTCAGACCTGCCTGAACTGTGTAGTGAGACCATGTCATAGCAAGATGGCTGTCGGGGGGTCAAGAAACCATTGGGAATGATCATATTATGCTGACTGACGGTATGCTGATGGGATTCCTACACAGCCTTCAGGTTTTCACAAGCATGAATTCCAATGGCAGTGTTATGAGCCAGGCATGTACCACGGCCAGAGTCACCTCTTGGTTCTCCCCCCACCCCACCCCCACCACCCTCTGCACCGGATCTCCTCTGCAGGAATGACAGTGACTACACCTCCCATGACAGGTCTAGCCGCTACCTTAGTTTATACTACACATGTGGACAGCCAATGATTTTTGAGTCTGCTAATCCAGCGCTTCAGTCCGGGTGCCTGACAGATAGAAAGAAAGCTTTCAGGGAGAAGATGGAAGCCCATTTGTTTCTTTGCTTTTCTTCCAGAAACACCAGCAACGTAGTACTTAAGAAAAATAACCCCTCCCCAAGTCCTCTGGCCTGTCGCCTAGTTTAATGGGAGGGTCTTTTCTCCCTCCATCCTTTATGGGGGAGGTGAGGGGGGCTGGAACGAGAGAAGAGCCCTTCCCCATTCTAAATGGCTTCCTAAATGTTCTTCGGTGATTTACGTAGGAAATAACTAAAACACACAAGGAAGCCGGTAACTTCTTTGATCTCTCGTGCGGAGAGGACGGGGAGGAAAGGCCTCTTGGAAGACTCTCAGAAGCCACTAAACTGCTTTCTATTGATTTTATACTAAGATACTTTATCACCCTTGTTGCCTTAAAAAGAAATGAAATCTGTGTCAGGGTCTAAATAGACTTTCCTAGAAAAAGCAGCCCCGAGGTCCCCGGCAAACGCCGGAAGAGATGCTTATCACCTCCACCACATCAACTTTGGGGGCCGTTTTTTCTCCTTTTTTAACAGACGCGTCTTTCCAGCCATAATGCCCCAGAGTCCTCGAAAGCACTGGGACCCGTGTGTCAATTCCTGAGTTCAGACTTTTCAGGGTCTGGAATTTACATCGCAGAGTCCTTTGTTCACTCCCCTTCCTGCACGGCCAGGAAAACACCACGTGGAATGTCATCAGCTCGAGGGAGTTTGTTGAGCTCAAACAGACCGCAAGCTCAAACCGAACGCTTGTAGAATCTCAGAACTGTGATCCGTGTTAAACTCCGGTGTCTTTTCCTGTGCCTGCCTCGTCACGTATGAACTGAAACATCAACGTTTCGTCTGCGGTCCCCGGAGGAAGAGGTGGGGCTATGTAGGTTTCTTCTTGGTCCTCTACCTGCGTCTATTTCCTGCTTGTATTTGGAAGGTCATCTCTCCTGTTTACAAAATTCAATAAATAGAAACTCCAGCCTTCAACGCTCATAAATCATTGAGAACGGGTTCTATGCAAAGAAAGGCCTGGATTCTAGTCTCGACCTTGTCTGTAACAAGCTACATTTCTCAGTAAATCACTCCTGGCTGGAGGGTCAGCATCCATCAGGGAAGGCCTGGGAATACCTTTCCCTGCTTTTTGAGCAGGTCAGGGTCCGTGAATGGATTACAGAAACCAATACAAGTTCCTTCCCCAGATATGCTTTTTGGTTTTAAGGTTTTTGCATTTTCAGTGGTGTGGTGTGTGTGTGTGTGCGCTCATGCTCATGTGAGGAAGAACATGTATGTGGGTGCGTGCACTCACATATGTGCATGTGGAGATCAAAAGACAACCTCAAATGTCATTCCTCACACATCTTCGATCTTTTACTTGAAAAGGCATCTCTCACTGGCCTGGATCTATAACAGACAGGCTAGGGTTAGCGAAGTCAGGAGCAGCCATGGATGCACCAGTCTCTACCTTCCGTGGCGCTGCTGGATCCAAGTGCACACCCCTGAGCCTGGCCTTCTACAAAGTTCTGAGCAGCCAGTCCCAGGTTCTCATCATTGCGACGCAAGGTGCCTTACCAACTGGGGCATCTCATCAACCAATTAGAATTCATGTTTACAAAAATAGGCCCAACGAACTCTGGAATTCGAACCCATTATACTGAGCATCTGAACCAGGAGAGGGCCCGTGGAGACCTTTCTTCACCCTCACCAAGCCAGGCTATCGTCATCATTGCACACTACCCATGTCTTTGGCCACCTCCCCGGAAGTGACTCCTACCCGGATTCAGTACTTTGCACCTCCACAAGTCCTTTGGTCATATCTCAACATACACTTACATCCGTGGATAGTACACAGTTCCGTTTTGCATATCATGGATATACAAGTAGGGCAGATCTACGTGTTTTCCTCTGGGATTTGCTTTTTAGCTCTACATCCTACTAGTCTACAGCACACGGTGGCTACTGCATAGGCTGCAGAATTCTTTCCTTCTCGGGACTGTAGTAATCTACAGTATTTCATGGAGTGGCGACAGTGAGCCCACTTGGGCCCTCTTATGGGTGGCAACGAGGGAGACTCTGGCTTTCCAGTGTTTAACAACAGTGCTCTGAGCATTCCTTCCCGATTCCCAGCATGCAGTGTTAGAGCTGGGGCCAGTGGTCTCCGGGATGCGGCACCGGGATGGGATGGCTGAGTGCTAAGAAGCTGGCTACCTCTGTCTTTCTGCTCTTGACTCTCCTCTGTCATCCACCTCCAGTTATGTCTTGGGGAAGCTTTACAGTGTTTTCCATAAATGGTTTACATAGACTTTATTCCATCCTTTTGCGTTCCCCATGCAATCATCAAAGCAATAAATTTTACTGAATCCCTTATTTATTTGTTATTTTGAGACACTCTTGCACAGCCCAGCCCCACAGCAACATTGTTGCAACACTGGCCTGAACACCACGCCTAACTCCATCTTCCTGCCTCTACCTCCCAAATGCTGAGAAGAGTGTGCATACTGGTCATTTGTTTGCTGTCATCCTTCTTCAGATCCTTTCCAAACTCTTTGTAGATAATCAGATCATCGTGTTGTTTACAAATCCTTCAATGTTGGCTGCTTGTTCGACTCTTCTCTTGTTGCGTTAAATAATTTTTAAAAAGACCTACACCGGACACTGGCAGGCGACATTGCACTGGCGGCCTCCTCATCGCCGCAGACTCTCTGGCCCCGAGCCCCCAAAATGTCTCCACTGGGAACATAGCGAGTCACTGCCATGCCAGTCCCACGCATCCAGCTTCTGTGGCTGGCTGGGGTGCTTTGCCACTGTACCTTTCTCTGGAACTCAGTTGAGTCACTGTGAAGGAAAACACCACACAAACTTTAGTTTAAAATCAACAGGTCACTCAATCGCTGGACACAACTACTAACATCCTAATTAGTAAGCCATACCAAATTAAATCCTCTGGTGGCGGGTCCGCCAGGGCCTCTAGTTCTCCTTCACTGCATCTTCTACGCCAAGCTCTCTCCATGTCCGAAAAACCGCAAGGCCCTCTTCTCCTCTCTTCTGGTTTCCGACCTGAAAGTCCCCTCCCTCTCCCTCTCTCCCTCTCTCCCTCCCTCCCTCCCTCCCTCCCTCTGTCTTTCTCATTAGCGGAATCTAGAATTATTCCCTCTACAGAGGTCTGGCTAAAAATAGCCCATCTTCTGGTCTCCTTGAATCTGGGAGCGGGCAGTGCATGAGAAACAGCCCAGGAGATAGGCATTGGGCAGGCATTGGTCTGAGTCTCTGGGGATGAAAGACCTTCCCCACAAAAGAGACCTAGCTGTGCGAATGGGGGACTTATGAGACTAACCCTTATTCTTGTCTATAGCAGAGTCACAGGACAGACGGCACTGGTCAAAGACAAATTGTGTTCATCTCTCATCTAATGAACATGTAATCGGTCAGCTTTTATACGACTGTAACAAAACACCGGAGGCAGACTACTTATCAAGAAAGTAGGTTGGTGTAGCTCAATTTTGGGGTGGTTGAGGTTCAAATTGTATAGCTTTATTTCCTTGACTTCTGGTAAGGGTAACAGATGGCATTATATTAGAGCAGGAGTATTTAGGAGCTAGGAGCTTCATTTCAACCTAGGAAGCAGAAAATGGAAGGACTAGCCTTGTCTATTTTATAAGAACCTTCTCTTGAGAACATCCAAAGGATTACTTGGGAAAATACTTAAATCCCTTCCAAGGATATACACCTCCCCCATTACCCTAACGACCTCTGAAAGGATGGGGCTCAAGAAGAACACTGAAACCCATCACTGGGAATTAAAGAGTTTATTAGAAGAGTTATTAATGTCATGGACAGACAGAGAGAAAACAGCAGGTGGAGACCCTGAGCACAGCACCAAAGACTGACAACACGATGGACAGGGCTCTGAAGTCGATGGGGGAAGTTTCAGAGCATAGGGACTGCATCCAGGCTCTCTGCTTTCCACCCAGGAGGCAAGGAAGAGTGAGGAACAGGAGCATGACCACCATTACCCCTTTTGATATAAACTCACCTCCCAAGTGAGCTACCTTGGCACCTGGGAATCTGGCCTAAACTGCACCTGGAGAGAAGTGTCCCAGGTGTTAAGGCCTGAGCTGCACCTGGAGAGGAGTGCCCCAGGTGCTGTGGCCTAAGCTGCACCTGGAGAGGAGTGCCCCAGGTGCTGTGGCCTAAACTGCACCTGGAGAGAAGTGTCCCAGGTGTTAAGGCCTGAGCTGCACCTGGAGAGAAGTGCCCCAGGTGCTGTGGCCTGAGCTACACCTGGACTGTCATATTACATGTTTATAACCTCCCACCATACCTCTGGCAATAGTGTGCTTCTGGGAAACAAGCCTCCAACACATGGGGACTCTTGAGGGACTTTAAACCACAGCTACACAACAGCGGTCCCCACACTCAAGGACACACAAATATCACCTCCAGGAAACCCTGAGGGTTTTGTTTGTTTGTATAGTTGCTTTGGTCTGTCCAATACAGAAAGGACACGGTCCTTGCTGCTTCCTTAAACCAAAGGTAACTTCTTCCATGGCCCATAGCTCTTTGGGACTTCATCCCCTATGGCTTGAACGTGTCCTCAAGTCTCTTATTTTGGAAAGTCTGCCTTTCGTAAGTTGTGGATGTACTTTTAGTGTTCTCTGTGAAGGACCAGTCTTTGGAATTCACTTAGTTATGTTAGCTGTTCTGGGGAGTCATGAACAAATATCTACTCACCCCGCATGGAGCAGCGATAACAAACCAGAGGAACGACCCCACCAAAGACCAACCTGGAAAGCCAGTGACTTTATCTGGCTTAAATGTAGGTCACGGGGAGGGCTTAGTCAAAGGAGTGTGGACGACCACAAAGCAACTGCATAACCTTAAGGTCCCAACCCAGGTATAGATTGCTAACCTCGTGGGAGCTGCACCACAGAGATCCTCTGCCACTTCGGTTCATCTTCCACTTCCTGTATTCTCCGGGAACTTCCCCAGTATCACTTGCACTTGGGGAAACAGAAATAAGTAATGGCCGGAGTCTCAGGTGACAGTCCTTGTGACCCTCTCCTCCCTTGTCCCTCTAGTGTCAACAGCCACATCCTCATTACCACAGACCTAGCTATCATTGCATTGCTCTGCTCAATTGGTTGCCATGGCTACAGGGCCGAGATAATCTCTCTTCCAACATGGCAACGAGATGGCCACATGATGCCCAGAAGGAAATGTTGTGCGATCGTTAAAAATAACAGAAAACAGGAAAAGAGCTGAAGTTGGGACGTTGCATTGCTTTATCTCTGTCTGGGGCAGGTGCGAGGCTGTCCCTGCTCCACGGTAAAATCTAAGCATCTTCATACTGAACTTGCCAACATCAATCACGCCTTTTGGTACCGAGATGGCTCCCGTCCTCTGCAAGCATGGCCTCAGCCTGCTTGCCTGGTTTTTGCTTTTTCTTCCTCTCAGGAATTCTCTGTCCCCTTTCGGGCTCAGGGGCATTCGAAAGGACAGTTGTTCTATCTTGTCTAACATCTCCAGCTGTTAACTCCCCCCAACCCTCGGTACCTGGGATTTAGGATAATATGACTACTAGCATATGCTATGATCTACTCATCGAGTTCATGGCATGGGACCTCCCCCAGCTTCTAAAACCTAAAAGAGGGAAGCCCCACACTGTCTCACTGGCTTGACTTTTCTCCAAAACCCTCGGCATGTTTCTTCTCTATTTCTGATCTCAGTTGACAGAGTTCAAACAAATTTCCTACCCCAAAGTACAATCCTTGAGGCCAGCAAAATTTTAAGTGGGTAAAGGTGCGCGCCATCAAATGACCTGAGTTGGAGCCACACAATAGGAGGAAGGCGGCAGCAACTCCAGAATGTTGCCCTCTTGTCTCCACATTGGCACTGTGTCACATAGGCACGGACTTGTGCATGCGTGAAACCCCACATATGCATATGCATTATATATATATATATATATATATATATATATGAACTCTAGAATGATTCATTAGTTCTAAAGTGCACACTGTTCTAAGTAGCGTGAGAACAGCTCACAGCATCGCCCCGCATCCTGCCCAGGACATCATCCCTCTGTCTGGTGTATCCATACTGTATGCACTACCTACCCGTAATATCCCCCTCAGTAATATCCCAGTTGTCAGATGAACCATAGCCGTACCACAGTGCATATGTCCAAGGACAGTTTAGTTCACTAACGAATGTCCCCCACAGCACAACGGCAGAGATACTACTGGCCACTTTTCTGGGTCAAGGAGAAGCCATGAAGAACATTTTTCGTATGAAAGTTGACACCTTATCACAGGGGCATACACAGGATTCAGCACTGTCTGTGTTCCAGGAATCCACTGCTGCTATTAGAATTTGTCATCTGTGCATGGGGTGGAGGTGACTAGTATAATACCAAAGATGTTGGAACAATAAAGACTGTTCCCCAAGAGTGTCTAGGACAATCGACCTGTACAAAGAAGGCTGTTCCCCAAGAGCATGTAAGATGTTTGACTGAGGTTTGCTAAACTGAAATCCAGTCAGAAAGAAACCTAGGCAGAAGTGTTCCAGGAAGAGGGCTCAGCCAACACAAATGCTCCAGGAATGCACCTGTCAGGAGGACGATGGACTTGGGGGAGGGGGGATGTTTTTTAATTTTTCTATTTTGCTCCTTCCCGGGGTGTGAAAGCCAGCCATGGGAACCTCCCACTTCTTCCTACTGAAGGGAGTTAGTTGAGACCTGAGAAACTTTTGAATTGTGATAATTATTTTTAGAACAAGTTAATTAGTATCAGATAAAGCCTGAACAGCCTGTTCCCCCTACACACAGAGACACATAGCACACGTGCGCGTGCACATGCACATGCACAAACACACATGCAAACACATGGTGTCCAAACAAGTGCAAAGACATGTTCATGTACACACAGGCACACATACACACAAACACACATGTGCATGCACAAATGCACATATGCACTCACACAAACATGCACCCATGCTTGCGCGCGTGCCCGCGCGCGCACACACACACACACACACACACACACACACACACACACACACACACACCCTGATGCATAACAAAGAATACTCTCTTGACTCTATCTGGGAATTACAACTAAGGACAGAGTTGTTCTCAGGGGAAGCTGGGCTCTGGAATAGCACTCTGAGTTACAATGTTTCTTCTTCGCCCTCCAGTCTGAATTCCTTCATCATCTCCTCACAATGACAGAAGGGTCAGTACCGATGCTCCTCGATGCTGTGTTGCTTTACTCATGGCTGAGGTCAGAGAGGCCTGGATTGGCAATCTACACTGGAGAGGACATCAGAGAGGAAGAGACTTTTGTGTCATGCATAGAGAAGGCAGATGAAGAGTCACAAAACCATGAAATGAAGTCCCAGGTGCTGGAACAGCTTGAGCAAAGAAGTAACGAAACGGGGCTCCTGGGTGCAGGACCTAGGACAGTGGGTTTTGGAATCTGGCTGTTTGACATGGCCTCCACTTGGAAGCTTTACAGCATAATGGCCATGGCTCTGGGGCTTGAGAGATGACTCAACAGTAAAGAGTACTTACTATTCCAGAGGACCCAAGTTCAGTGGGGGACTTCGGCGCCCCACTCTTACCAATGGGCAGGACATTGAAACAGACACTAAAGAGGGAAATAATGAAATTAATACCTCCCAGAATCTACAGAGCAGTTCACAACCACCTGCAACTCCAGGTTCTGGGGATCTGGCGCCCTCTTCTGGCCTTTGCAGACTCCTGCACACACATTGTGCAAATAAGCCAACACAGGCACACACACACATACAATTTGATAAGTAAACACGTACATAAATACATGTTTTTAAACTAGGTAGGTAGATAGAGATACACAGACACACACAGACACACACACACACACACACACACACACACACACAGATAAATGTGGACCTGAGTCCTAGGGCACCTACCAGAATGTCCCGGGAGCACCCGTTGAGACATTAAGGCTCTTGTGTCTAAGGGCAATGCATTAGACCAGGGACACATGGTTAGATAGAAATAGACATGATTTTATTACAAAAGGAAAAGAATTATCAATGTCAGCAGGCTGGTGAGCCAAGGGCTAATAAACCCCAAAAGCGTTGGGCCACAAGGCACGTGAACCTTTCTACAACATTTACAAAGCACTCCTCTCCCCTGTGTATGTTTACACTGAGCCCTTCTCGAGCACGCTCCGTTACCACAGGCCAAGTGAGGAAGGGCGTCCATTGTTTCTCTGCCAGCTGGGTTCTTTTAGGTATGAGTCTTGACATAGCCCTCAGCTCTAGACTCTAGCATCTTTGTCCTAAGAGAGCAGATCTCTGCTCTAGCTCTCCTCTGACCCTCGGCAGTCAACGTCCAGTCCATCCTCAAGCCAGATGGCTTCCTCCTGGAAGGGGCCAGGATGGCCTTCCTCCGTGGCACCTTTACTGCCAGGAATGAAGGGACGGAGTGATCTCTTAGCTCTATTTGTTCTAGGACTCCACCAGTACTAATGTACAAGGTGCTCTGATTCTCTTTCGACATGGTGCAGTGCTTGTGTAGAACCTTCATACTATCCCAGGTGACTTCCTGTACCTACTACCTCCGTGCTAGGAACATGTCTGCTCTGCTCTCCCGTTCAGGGTCTGGTGACAAGGAAAGCATCACCATGTTTAATACGGGTTCATTTGGCGGGGAGGATTTGTTTGTTCGTTTTGTTTTCCAACTGTGGTTGGTTGGCTCTGCAGATGTGAGACTCCTGGATGAATGAGGACCACTGTAATTACCAGAAGGTGGTTATCGGGATCTGAGTTCTAAATAGGACGCAGCCAGCAGTGCTATTGTGGTTCATTAGCGGTGTGTAAAGTGTTTGCAGAGAGGTTATCAGTCCTCTCCCTCCTTCCCCCTCCTCCCTCCTCCACACTCGCCCTTCTCCCTTCCTGGCCCCCTCCTCCCTCCTTCCTTCCCTTTTTTTCCACTCCCCATCTTTTCTATCACTTACTTACTCCCTCCACCCACTCCTGCCCGTCCTTATGGAGACCCCATCCTCAGAATCATATGGAAATTCCTCAGCTCTGGGGATGGCCATTCCTTCCCTCTCAGGTCCTGCCCTGGACTCCCCAGCACCTCCTCCCACTCGTCGTTGTCGTCTTCAACCACGGGCCCTCTCCACCCCCTTCCCCATCATTTCTGCTATGTTCACACTTCTCTGCTCCCCAGAAATATCACTTTACCCAGCAATTGTACCGGTTGTAAATTGAATCGCGAGCAGATCAGCATAAATCTGAACACACATTTGCATCGGTTACATCATGACTAGACAAGCCCGAGGCCCCGGGAGGTCCCGGCTTGTAAGCCCCACTACCCTTCGGCTGTGTGAACTTGAGACTCATCGCTCAGTCAGAATCCACCAATCCCTCGTCTGCGGGGACCCACACCAACCGCAGATCCCACCCAGGCTTCTAACTGGGATGGGCGCTCACTGGTGACACTGGGAAGGACTCGCCTTCCGGTCTTCCTCACCCTTACCATTACCAAGGAGCCATTACCGAAGTACAGTTCCCCCTTGTAAAGCCTCTTGTGGCTCTCTTGCATGGGAGGAATCAAATTAAACCCCTGAGAGGATTTGGGCTGCCTCTATTTATGTAGCTGGGCTCGGCACAAATCTAATATTCCGTAAAGATGCTAAGCTCTGCGCAATCGGTGTGTGCCTCGCGCCTCGTGCGAAGGCGCTCATAAATACTGCTGCTGCCTGGTTACAATAACAGCAGCAACACTCTGGCAACCGTGTAGTGTCATCTGCTCAGAGTGTCTGTTCCTTTCTAGGTCAAGGCCCTCCGGATGTTGATAACGCCCTGGATTTGATACACGGGTGGCTCGGCTGTAGGGAGACTGAGGGAAACCGAGGGAAACGGGCATATAAACCACCCAGCCTGGCCCTCACGCTCACATTCCAGTGGAGGACAGCACAGCCCTTCACTGCCTGAGCCTAACCGCAGAGTGCATAACAAGAAGGGAGGCACGGGTGTGCTCACCTAGGGCAGAGAGAAAGAATTAAACCTGCCTGGAGCCCTGCTCGCCGCCCCCCACCCCACCCCGCCCCGCCCCGTGGGATAGAACGCAGCCTGTGTCTCTGCTTATTACAGTTAGGGAAAGTTAAGCCGTTTCTTTGCTTTTTATTAAATGCCACCAATATGTTTGAGTGCCCTTGACCAAGATTTCTAGGACTCGGTTCAAAGCTGAGAACCTGGATTATTCCTTTGGAGCCCCTTCAAGTTAATTTAATTTTTAGACTAGGAAAGACAAGGCTGATTACTTTCAGTCCAACAAATCTAAGCAGGGTGTGTGTGTGTGTGTGTGTGTGTGTGTGTGTGTGTGTGTGTGTGTGTGTGCACGCGCTCACGCACACGCGTGCACGTGCACACATGTGCACATGTGCACAGATGTGCACAGAAAGAGGCCAGAGGGCCATCTCAGGTTCTTCCTCGGACACTCTCCACTTTATCTTTTTAAGACAGGGTCTCTCACTGAACCTGAAACACACGATTCAGCTATACTGACCTGCCAGCCAGCCCCAAGGGTCTTCTTACCTCTATCTCCTCAACACTGGAATGGTATACATTCTCCTCTGGTTCCAGCTTTGTCATGTGAGTCCTGGGGACTCAAACTCGGACTCTAATGCTTGCACAGTGGTCACTTTGTGCCCCAAGCAGGGCTTCTTTAAATAAGCAGCCCTTCTCTCAGCCTTATGACCACATACCTTGGGAGCTCGTCCTGAAGAGCTTGCTCCTGTGACAGAAAACCTAGGCCAAGAAGTCTCTTCAAACACATGCCAGACCCCAAGAGGGCAGTGTCCAGGCAGGAGTAGGCCAACAGAGAAAGACAGAACCGTAGCCCAGCCTCCGTCTACACATGCCATGTTCCCTTCTGCCCAGGTGCCTGGTCTGTTTTCCAACCACAAAGGGTGCCAACCTAAATTGGTGACTTGGGGTTGCCAGGGAAACAGCTTCCTGTGTTCACTGGTGGAAACTTGTCTCTGGTGCATAGCGGGTGGGTCTGGGGATCCAGGGCTGTCTACGTTCTTGCTGGGAGATCTGCTTCTATCAGAAAAGCTGCAGTCCAGCCCTGAGAGGGCCTCCGTGCAAGGTTGGGCTTGAGCATCCTGAGGGTTGGAACCCAACTCAGGGAATGACTGAACAAGACAAAACCAATAATAATCATGAGACCCAAGCAAGAAGAATGGCTCTTTGCAAACTACTTATACTGGGCCAGGCAATGGTATGAATTGTGTAATTTAATGTTCTGTCAAGGGCACCAGGCACAGGGCTTCAAGGGAGGTCCAGGAATGGAAGTCACTGAATGGTACCATTCTATGGCAATGAGACCTATGGGGAAACCGAGGCCTGGTTTTTTCATGACAAGCTGGAATGTGAATGCATAAACAAACCCTTCCTAATTCCTATGTTGAAACATCTGGGCACAGCGATGTAGCACCAGAAAGATAGAAACAGAAGATTTAGTGGGGCTTGGCAGTCACCCATCCCCAGGTACTGGTAAAAGATCTTATCCCAAACACTAAAGTAGAACCAATTGTTGAAGACGTCTGTTGTCAACTTCTGGTTCACGCACGCATGCACGCACGCAAGCTCTGCTGGCCTGTCTCACTCCATGCAGAAATAGAGTACTAATCCCATTGAGGACTTGCATTGTACCCTCATATAACCAGGCACACCACCTCCTGTCAGCCCACAGTTCAATTACAAAAGCTGCTGAGGTACACAGCCAGGGATACACAGCAGCTCCCATCATGGGAGGAACCATCTTCCATTGGAAAATATCTCAGAGTCTCGCTCCTGCAATAAGGTCAAAAAATAATATCGGCAGGTGTCCCCCTGGGGTGTTCGACATGTCTTCCCCATACCACCATTCCTCCAAACTCATAATAGGATCTGAAAGATGCAGAGGCCATTCAGAGGAAAGCATCTTGGGTATATGAAGTTAGTACTTGGAAGTTTCTAGAAAGACCTGTATATTGGAATCCACATCTCTGTGAGCAGATGATGTGGGAAAACCTAGTCCACCATAAGCAGTGTCATTCCCTAGGCCCGGGGCCACAGTTGTATGAGAGTGAAGCCAAGCTGATCCCAAGCAACCCAACAAACAACTGAGCTTGCCTTCATTTCACCCTGCTGTTCTGTTATGCACGTGATATGACCAGCGGTTCCAAGCTCGATTGTGAGCTATAATAAACCCTTTCTAAGTAGGTTTTTGCTGTCAGGGTACTTTATCACAAGATCAGAAAGGAAACTAAGATCGTCTCTTGCTGAATCTGGAGCTCCTGGTTTTGGCTAGACTGGCTGCATAGTGGGCTCCAAACCAGAGCCACACAGGAAATCCAGAGCCTGCCTCCCAGCAAGCCACTTCCAAAGCTAAGTTTTGCTTCTAGAAGGTTCTACCACCTTCAGAAACAGCGCCCCTACCTGAGGACCAAGTGTTCAAACATCTGAAGCTGTGGGGAACCTTCTTTTGTACTTCCAAACAGTGGCACACTGTGTGGTTGATTAATAATTACATTCCCATATCCTGCCCTGGGGCCTGACATTCAGCAGAGAGCCCATGACCGGTTGGCTCCAGAATGGGAAACCAACAAGGACTCTAATAATAGGACTTGACCTTCAGAAGCCCCTTCCATTAGAAGCATACAAACATTACAAATTTAGCTGGTTCCGTGGGAGCTGCCAAACCTGATGTCCCAGAGGAAAGCATTCTCCCAGGCCCCACTGCCAGTCTTACCATGACACGCTGATATCATAATGAAAGAACGGAGTTTGAGGTTCGCCAGTGTGAATCAGCATAACTAGTGCACTAATGGCCTTCCCTTAGCCTGGAGGTGTCTGATGGTGGACCATCCCCGCCTACTTCTTATGGATGGTTCAAATTTGATCCCCAGTTCTATTCAGTACCAATTCCCAAGAGGACAAGTGTCACTTTGTCACCCTGCTCTGCTAGGTGCTCCAGTGAGGCACCAGGAGCAAAATGCAGAAAGTAAATAGACCAGGCGTCTTAGTCACTAGCATGAATAATGTGTTGGTATCAGGCATGCCCAGTCCTCTCTACCCCACCCCCACCAACACCCCCAGCCCCAGCCCCAGCCCCAGCCCTAGCTCAGAGTAAGCAGTATTCTTGTTTTTCCTACTTATCTGCCCCCCAAGAATCTCGACAAGGACTGGTGTGGGTGAAGACAGTCTATCATAAACCAAGCGCTGGGATAAAAACCACCCAGCAATATTGATAGACTTCCCAAATGTCTTCTCGGCGGGGCTTCATTCTGTTTTTATTTTCTATAAACCTGGAGCCATGCCCTGTTTCTTAGAGGAAAGTCCTGGTGCTCCAGCGTGCAGCACTGTAAGGTATGAGGTACACATAGGAAGTGGCACTAAAGGAATGTGAGGGACACACGGGAAGCAGCCCTGAAGGGTGGGGCTCTCACAGGAAGCAGCTGCAAAGGTGTGAGATTCTCACAAGAAGCACTTCTGAAAATGTTGAGGCACTCATAGGAAGCAGTTCTAAAAGGCATGAGGCACACACAGGGAGCGCTTCTGGAAGGTATGAGGCAAACACAGGAAGCAGCGCTGAGGATGTGAGGTTCTCACAGGAAGTGGCTCTGAGGGTGTGAGGTTCTCACAGGAAGTGGCTCTGAGGGTGTGAGGTTCTCACAGGAAGTGGCTCTGAGGGTGTGAGGTTCTCACAGGAAGTGGCTCTGAGGGTGTGAGGTTCTCACAGGAAGTGGCTCTGAGGGTGTGAGGTTCTCACAGGAAGTGGCTCTGAGGGTGTGTGGTTCTCACAGGAAGTGGCTCTGAGGGTGTGTGGTTCTCACAGGAAGTGGCTCTGAGGGTGTGAGGTTCTCACAGGAAGTGGCTCTGAGGGTGTGTGGTTCTCACAGGAAGTGGCTCTGAGGGTGAGAGGCTCTTACAGGAAGTAGCTCTGAAGGTATGAGACTCTCACAGGAAGCACTTCTGAAAATGTGAGGCTCTCACAAGAAGCACTTCTGAAAGGTATGAGGCAACCACAGGAAGCATCTGTGAAGGCGTGAGGTACACACAGGAAGCAACTCTGAAAGCGTTAGGCACTCATAGGATACAGCCTTGAAGGGCATCCTGAACTTCCTGAGTAGCTCTGACCCACGGTCATACCGGCAGCTATCCCAGAGCATCTTAGCCTGTGGACCCTTTTGTGCACAAAGCAGAAATGTACCAAGTAAGCTCAAGATGAAAGAGGGGTTTAGATGAGACATCCACCAATTCAAGAGAGCAGAAATCAGGGCTCTTCAGATTTCCTCTGTTTGTCTTACCTCCTCTGCGCATCCCAGCTTTCTCACCTGACCCAGAGCCAAAACAATTGCTTCAGTTACTCTGACATCTTTCAGCACAAGCATGGCCTTGAACTGGAAATGCCCGTTTTACCTCTTGTTCCAAAGGCGTCTGATTGGCTCAAGCCAGTCCCATAGGCTTCCCAGTCAACTGACCATGGTCACTGAATAGCTGGAGCTGCTCTACCTTACACCAGAGACACAGAAAGGAAATGCTTTTATTATTTTTTGTAGAGATATGTGATAGTCATTGAACCAACTCACCAAATGAAGAGCCATTTTCCCTAAAACGGAGAAGAAATCACCAGCTGGGGGTGACTCAGTGGCACCCCCACTCCTGGAAGGAAGTTTTCAAGACCATCCTTTAGATCAACCAAGCTCACCCTCAGATGGGTTAGCAGGGACACCTCTGGGATTCTACTCAAGCCACTAATTTCATAATGTAGAACAATATGTGGTATTGATATGTGGTACCCTGATGACAGATGTCCCATCTCTAGGACAACAGCATCACCCACCTCGTAGGGCAGTGGTGACAACTGAACTATGTCTGTGAAAAAGATACCTGAAATCCCCAAGCCCGAACCGCACAGCCCAGAGTCCCAGCAATTGCCACAAAACAACTGAATCCCAGTCCCTCTCAAGTTAGAAATGGGGAGCCCACCGGCCTCTTACCTGGCAACAATACGATTCTGCAGGGGGAGTCCAAAGACTTGAAATCAAGAGCCAATTCCTCTTGTGTGGGCTAATGAAGCCACTCACCTTGGGCAATCTGAACTTTAAAAACTAACCAGTCCAAGAGTACCAGTCCAGAGCCATATCTTACCTCCTGTATGGCAAAACCTAAATGGGCAAAAATCGCCCACCTAGTGAATTTGTGTGTGTGTCTGTCTGTCTGTCTGTCTGTGTGTCTGTGTGAATATGTGTGTGGGTGTCTATGCATACACATGTACTGGACAGGATAGCCAAAAGGCCCCATGGATCCACCAGCATTCATGGCTCTCTGCTTCTTGATTACACATGCAAGGTTATCCTTGCCCTATCCTCTTGCCTCCACAACTAGAGTCCCTCTCAACACCACACCTCCCCAACTATGATGGGACTGTGCACCCTCAAACTGTGAGTCAAAATAAACTGGCCCATCCTACCTTGAGTGGCTTTAGTCAGGTATTTTTGTCACAGCACCGAGGAAAGGAACCAATGCAGCAGATGAGATGAGCTCTGAAGTCTTCTGGTGCCCTGACAGGATCTAAGATGAACTCAAGAAAGGGCAGACCTGGCATTCAGGCAGCCCGGGTTCACTGAGGACCCTGTCACACTGGACAGGTTACCCCTTCTCTTTGTTCCTCACCTGACACGTAGGGGCTGTAATGGTACCTAGATGACAGGTGGTGGCTCTGTTATGAGAACAAACATGAACATGCTTTGGTTGGTGGCCAGTGTGGAGAAAATGTCTGTTAAACAGTTGACCTGGGCAGTATAGAGACTGAGAAGCAGGTTGAGGAGAGAAAGGAGAGGAGAAGGGAGGGGAAAGGAAGGAGGTTTGTTACTGGTCCATTTCTCTTGGTCATGTTAGGTGAACAGAAGGGACACACACAGCCAGGTCCCTCAGTAGAAATGGTGGGAACCAGAAGGCTGGTTAATACTGGAGCAGATCTTATTTCCGAGTGGAAATTACATTGTCCACTGAGGAAATTAAGCCTGTGGTTCTCAGTATCAGCGTCCCATTATGAACATATGCCAGGCCGCCTTAGCCTCTCTGCACACTCCCAGGGATGGTAACACCAGATAGAGTCCAGTGGTGTTGGCTCATTTTCTGGGAGGAAACGCAACTCAGGTTTCCCAGGTAACGTATGCTCAGTCTCCGGATTGGCTGCTTTGAAGTCAGGTGCCCTTCACTGGTCCAATCTGCTGAGGTGGGGCATGGCTAAACCCTTGAGCCTTCTCAAAATACTCAACAGGATAAGACACCAAGGACTGAAATCAGTAACTTCTCGCCAATGGCTGACAAGAGATGGAAGAAATTTGAAAGATAACTGAGGAAGGTTAGTGACTTGAGACACCTCGGACAAGGGAAGAAAACGAAGAGGATAGTATTGGGAGTGATTCTTATTTTAGGACACCGCTGTGATTGGATGCTGTAGGGGTCAGGGGGTCAGGCTCTTATCCCTAGAGCAGTCGACAGTGAGGAGGGGTGTATAGTCAGTGAAGAACGTGCCAAGTCGCGTTCCCAAGAAAGCCCAAGGGCTCTGGTTTGTCTCCCGGAAGGGTACCGCCTCATCAAAGACACAGTTCTATATGGGATAAGTGGTAACATCTCAATTTTTTCTTAGGAGGGAGCCAGCTCCTCCAGAGACACGCTGAGACCCGGGGCTGCCATTCTGTTTGTTCGGAGGAATATTGAAATCTTCCAGCTAATTTAGAACTATTCATGCTTCTAACATCTAATGTGGAAAAGGCTGAATTAGTCGTGAGCAATTGCCTGGGTCTCAAAGCATATAAGGCCAAATCTTAACCAGAAGGCAAGGCAAGTGGAGGGTATATATATATATATATATATTCTGATTTTGATTTTTTTTTCTTGACACACCTGGCTAGACCTTCACAAACTACGGGGTTGGCTCCAAAAGTCCCAGATGATCTCTTCCAAGCAGAAATAGTTCCAGAGTGGGCAGGGGACACGGCTGGCTCTGTGGGTAAATGAACTCCTGCATAAAAGCATCAGGAGCTGAGCTGAGATTCCCCCACACCCACTTTAAAAGCTTGGAGTGGCGTCACATGCTTGTAATCCCAGCGCTGATCGACACCCGAAGGGTCAACCTCCAGGTTCAGTGAGAGAGCCTGTCTCAAAATAAAAGGTGGGGAGCAATAGAGAGAGACCCAGTGGCAACCTCTGACCTCTGCACACCCATTCAGTACTCATATCACAGGTGCGAGCATGCAGACGTGCGTGTGTAATCATAACGCACACACACACACACACACACACTCACACTCAATTTCTGAGATTTGTCTTGATACCTTCGCACACCCTAAGCCTCTGGTCTCTAACGTCCTTGGCCAACCTTTCTTCTGTTAGGTTTTCAGTCCCTGGAAACACTGCAGATGTTCACAGAGATGTCTTTCTACCCAGTCCTACGGACTGTGGAATCACGCATGCAGTCCTTCCACCTCTGCTTGTTGGCTGAGTACCTACTAAGTGCAAGGCACACCCATGTTTATTTCCCAACCACTTACAGTAAACGTTGATTAGGGAGAAAGCCTCCCCGCCTCCTACAGGTCCATATGGCGATGCCTTCCAAAGACGGCTGGGGGAAGCCAGAGATGGAGGCCTTGTGATCAGAGGGCCAAGTCCTTGCTTGCCTAGGGCTCTGAAGTATCTTTAGTTAAGACAGCTCTCCTCGGAGGGGATTTGTGGGAAACAGTGTTGTGGATCATTTAAGAGGGCTTAGGCCGAGTAGCACTTGGACACGTTTGTGAAAGAGCTGGCACAGACGGGCAGGGTGAGCTGTTACATGGGAAGGCGGCATTTTGAGAGCCATGGGAAGAGCCCTGTGGTGGTTGTTCCTTGTGCCAGTGTGGAGTGTTGTCATAACATCAGCCACAGGGGTATATACCCCAGCAGTGATCCACTAGGGTCATCAGGAATAATGGTTCAGTCAGTAAAAATGCTTGCCGTGTAAACATAGGGCCCCGGCTTTAACCCCTATCACCAGACCATCTAGGCCTGCCAGCATCCAAATAATGGTGTCGGCGGCCAGGCTTATATTTATGAATGCCTTGTAACTTAAGCTTGTTTCCAACTCACCGGTATAACTTCACCCATCCATACCAATCCACCTTTGTCGTGTGGCAACTTAGCTCATCCTGGACTTTGGGTGGAAGTGGGATTGTAAAATGGGTGTTCCTTTGCCTCAGGCTTATTCACTGAGAATTTCTTGCTGCTGGTGCCCTTTGTGTCTTCAGTTTGCCATGAAAGAGTTCACTGGGTAGGAAATACCTGTTTTACTTCTTGGTTGGTCAGGGGATGGGCACTTAGGTTTTTCCGCACTTTTTAGTTCTTGGGTTTACCATGAACCTTCACATACGAGCCTTGTGGTTGTGTTTTACATTGTATTTATGCTGTTGTTGGCCTCTGATATGTCTCTCCCCCCCCCACCAAGCCTCTTAGCTTAGTCACCAGCTGGTAGCACTGTTGGGAGGTGGCGGAGTTTTCAGAGGAGGGGGCCTGCTAGAAGGAAGTTGGGTCTTAGAAATCCTACACTCAGGGAGGCCACTAGCACCCTTTGCCTCTTTCTCTTGCTTCTAAGCCACCATAGAGCGAGCATTTTCCTCGGCCTCTCATTCCCAGCCACGGTGTTCTACGTCACCACAGACCCAAACAACCATGGACTGAAAACAACAGTTAAAATGAAGTTTTCCTCCTTCTAAGGCGTGTAGCTCAGATACTCCATTGCAGCCACAGAAAGCTATGTAACTAGCAGATAGCTGGTAAGCTGGTTGAGTCAGGTGACAATTCTTAGTTAAACGAGTTGCCTGCATTTTCCCCAAATGGCTGCAGCATCTACTGTCCCACCAGCAACACTTCCTGTGGGTGGGGTTCCCACTTCGTCTCCTCTATGTGCCTGGCTCCCCTGGATTTCCTAGTTCCGGTTGAGCATCCGCCTTCTGGACTTTCTCCTGCCTGCCTGACCCCCTCGTCTCCAGCTTCTCTCTGTCTTCCAACCTCCCGTGACTTCAGCCTCACCACTTCTGACACAGTAACTGCCAAGCCCTCACCTCCAGGGACGCTCTCACCCCCTACTCCAATCTTATTGATGGGGGCGTCTATGCCTGATAAAAGCCCAGAGGGGTAGGGGCAGAGAGGGCTCCATCCATGAAATGTTGTCTATGCAAGCATGAGGACCTGAGTTCTGATCCCCAGAACCCCAAGTTCAGGTGTAGAACCCCAGTGCTGGGTGAAGGAGGACAGAGACAGATGCCTGGGGCTTCTTGGTGAGCTCAGGCTAATCAGCAAGTTCGGGGTTCACTGAGAAACTGTCTCAAAGCTTAAGGCAGAAAGGGTGACTGAGGAAGATAGGTAACATTGACTTCTGTCCAGTGTGCATGCACACACCAATACACACACACACACACACACACACACACACACACACACACACACACACACACACTTCATTTAGATTGGGGGGAGGGGCTTGGATTTATTTAAAAAAAAAATACCAAATGCAACCTTGCAGGTCTGTACGAAGAAGTGAAGGCGCAGAACTGTAAACACAGTCTCTCAGAAAAAGCTCTGATTTTTTTTCTTTAATTACTATTGAGGACAGAAATTGGGGTTAAAGGCTGAGTAGAAATACTGCCTTCATGTGATAATTACTGCAAAAGACAGATAAACTAGCGATCATCCCTGGCGTAATCACTCACCTTTCTCCTTCCTGAATCTCCGTCCTCTGCTCACCCAACTCCCTCTGCGAGAATTACCGAAGTGGCCTTAAGCCTCAGTGTTTTGCTACAACCTAATTCGGTAAAACAGGCTCTTTGGGGGGTAAAGTCTCTTGGCAGGCGTCCTTCGAATGCCCTGGGGAGGCGCTTGCAGCTAGCTATGCTTGTAAGTCTCTGGGCAAATCGGTGATGGACTCCGGAGGCCAGCATGAGAGCAAAGACCCCTGCAGTGAAGGCCACCATCATTTTGAATACATCTGTACTGCTGGAATACGGAATGTTGTTGGCCAGGAGAACTGAGGGCGGGGTGAACAGCGGACCCTGACCATTACCACCGTGAAGGTTTAGTGTTTATCTTAGCATTCAGCCCCCACCCCTACCCCCACCCCTCCACCCTACATCACCGCTGCTCCACCTGTGCTAGCAACACAGGGAAGGAGGGCGGAGCCTGCACTCTATTGATA
The DNA here is from genome assembly GCF_011064425.1 of Rattus rattus. Lineage (NCBI taxonomy): Eukaryota > Metazoa > Chordata > Mammalia > Rodentia > Muridae > Rattus > Rattus rattus. The sequence goes on from NC_046154.1 coordinate 15,662,595, forward strand.
CTTGGTGTAGTCCTCCTTCACTTGGAAGCTGACTGAGAGCATGCACCAGAGGGCTGTGCTTCAAGTGCTTTTGGAAGGCTGCCCCTGCAGCTACGAGGCCAGTCCCACTGCCTCCCTTCGGAGGCTGGCCAAGTCATTCCCATCATTTAATGGGTAGGTGGGACGTGTGGAAATGACTCAGTAGGTGATGCTCTCCATTTAAAGGCAGCTTTAGAGGTTATTTCAGAGGTGGCCAATGGACCGTTTGGAGGCTTCATATTTCTTGATACAGATTAGCGACACTGGGACAACTGTCACAGCCAGTACAAAAGCTGTGCATTCATGTGGCCCGCCACGTTGTTGGGAGTCACGAGAAGGGCCTTGGGAAGTGCTCGCCTGGATTCAGCACCTAGGGGCAGAGGAAAAGAACTGGACACTCCCGATCCCTGAGCCTTCCAGAATTCAAAAGGGCTTCTCTACAATGGAATCTTTCTGAGGAGATCCTGTGCAAGGCCTCCGTCTCCCTCAGAAATCTGAAGTGACTTGAAGGTCTGAGGCCAGGCCCGGGAAACAGGAGGTTTCCAGGGTGTTCTGCTGTCCTCTTTCCTGTGCACTCAACCCAGGGGACACAGTCCATGAGACTGGGTGTCCTGGGGTTTTCTATAAGAAGGGGACACAGTCCACGAGACTGGGTGGAACAGATCCTGGATGTATTTGGATGTGTTTGCATGGACACTTCACCTGTGACTGTGTGTGTGTGTGACTCTGTGTGTGTGTGTGTGTGTGTGTGTGTGTGAGAGAGAGAGAGAGAGAGAGAGAGAGAGAGAGAGAGAGAGAGAGGGACTGTGTATATGAATGTATGCATTTATCTGTGAAGGCCAAGGGTGTATGTATTTTCCTGTGTATATGCATGTATCTGTAGAGGCCATGTGTGTGTTTGTATGGTATATGTGTTTGTGTGTGCACGCGCACATGTGTTTGTATGGTATATGTGTTTGTGTGTGTGTGTGTGTGTCTGTGTGTGTCTGTGTAGTGTGTTTTCCTGTGTATGTACATGTGTAAACTTATCTGTAGAGGCCATGTTGTGTGTGTGTGTGTGTGTGTGTGTGTTTTCCTGTGTATGTACATGTGTAAACTTATCTGTAGAGGCCATGTTGTGTGTGTGTATATGTGTGCATGTGTATGTGTGTGTGTATGTGTGTGTGTATGTGTGTGTGTTTTCCTGTGCATATGCATGTATATGCATATATCTGTGGAAGCCGTGTATGTAATTGTGTGTGTGTGTGTTTTCCTGTGTATATACATGTATGCATTTATCTGTGGAGGCCGTGTGTGTGTATGTGTGTGTGTGTGTGTGTGTTGTATATATACATGTGTACATTTATCTGTGGAGGCCGTGTGTGTGTGTGTGTGTGTGTGTGTGTGTGTGTGTGTGTACCAGAGGCAATATCTTCCTCTGTCACTTCCCACCTTATGTTTTGAGACCTCGACTCACTGATAAAGCTAGACTAGCTGGCCAGCAAGCCCCAGGGAGTCTCCTGTCTCTGCCTCCTTCCCAGTACTAGTGTTGTAGCACAGAGCCACTATACCTGGATTTTTAGGGAGATATTGGGGATCTGAACTCAGGTTCTCATGGTAACGTGACAATCCCTTCAACAGCTGAGCTATCTCTTTAGCCTTATTTGTGATTTTCTTGGTGAAACCAAAGAGCCCCTACTACGAAAGGACAACCGCTCAGTCCTCGTTCTTGGAGCAGATGTGAAAGGCAACTTCGTTGTGCTATAAATGAGGAATCCGGGGCACTGTGAGGAGAGTGAGCATGCGTACACTGTCCACCAGAGGACCTGTCCCATCTTGTCAATATGTACTTTCCCATTTCCAGATGGAGAAGTGCTACACAACGGTCCCTCAGTGTCTCTTCAGAGCTTAGACGCCATTTTTCATGTATGGAACCCTAAACACCTGCTGGATTAAGCACTTATGCAAGTGTTAAGCACTTGCTGTATACCAAGCACTCCCCTGGGCATTACTGAGTCAAGACGAGAAGGAGAGAGATTGTTCCCTGCAGTCCAGAAGGCAGATATACCACCTGTAGCAACCCCTTCAAAGGCCATGATGTAACAGACCAGAAAATGTAGCAGACCGCTCAAGAGCTCGTCAGCACTGATGGATGGGGGGGAGAGGCTCGAAGTCCTATTTCATGCATGAGAAGCAACCCACTTCTGATTCATTAAGTTCCTTCCTCCTAGGGGTCAACCCATTTCTCCTAAACGGAGCAGAGCCTCCCACCTGCTTCCTTGGGGCTCCCTAGCGTCTGGAGGAAAATGTAGCTGAACCATTCCGAATCATGCAGGATGGGCTGAGCAAAAATGAATTAAACTGCTTCGCAGAGAGCAAGGGCATTTTTCAGGAATCAACTCGAAGCTTACCATAAACCTTTTTCCTGGACAACGGGAGCACAAGAGAGGCATGTCAACCCAAAGGGAATGAGCACGGGTCTCATCCTCAAGTAGATGGTGGGAGTGGCTCACGGTGGCTTGTGGAACTCTCTGGACCTTGGGTAAAGACTTTGTTCTTTAAGCTGCAGAGAGTGTCTTTCTTATGATGATTATCACACTGAGGAATGAAGAAGAAGGGAGGAGAAAACTTGGCCCGGTTTTTGAAACCAGAAACATCTTCATTAAGAGGAAACACCTTCATGAAGACAAAATAAGCTTGAGTGGGGGTGGGGGGGTTGGGGGCTCAGCGTCTATTTCTCCACTCAGCCATTTCTCTTGGTCTAGCTGGCTTCTCTCTCTCTCTCTCTCTCTCTCTCTCTCTCTCTCTCTCTCTCTCTCTCTCTCTCAGAGATATCTATATAGAGTATATATATATATATATATATATATATATATATATATATATGTTCCTACCATGATGGAGAGCAGTAGGGCGGGGTTTCAATCGGATGGAGAAGGAAGGAGAACAAAAATGGAGGAAGCAATTGGTGAGGTGCCAGGAGGGCTGTTGCAGGAGTCTCTGTGGCAAATGATAGTCCCCAGGTGAGATCAAATGCAGAAAGGGAGGGACTGAAAGATAGCCAAGAAGTAGGATCTAGGGATTTTTTTTTATAAAGTATGTATGCACATGTGTGCATGTGTGTATATGTTTTTGAACATGTATATGTGTATATGTATGAATACATATGAATATGTGCATATGTGTATGAATATGTGTGTGTGTGTGTGTGTGTGTGTACACGCACCATGACATTATGCATACAGACATCAGTAGACAGACAACTCATAGGAACTTGTTCTCTCCTTTCACAGGAAATAGAATATTAAAAACAAAACCAAAAAACCTTTATTCTCAATGTGCTGGAGATCTGGTTATTCTAGTGTTTGAACGATACCTATCAAGTCACCAAGCACTGCTTCTATATAATTGCTCTCTGGTTCTACTGGCCTGAAAGGTTGGGAGGTAAAAGGGACGCCATTCTGTTGCCTCTCTCATCCATCCGTGTATCTCCAGGCCTCAGTGCAGGGCCTGGGACGGGAACAGAACAAAGTCATCATCCCGTAGGTAAATATGAGATAGGTAGCGAGCCATTCCTCTTTCCAGATGCTAAGATTGTCTGTCTTTGACAACTAGGACTGTTGCCTTTGGCAGCCCGGTTATTTGTGTCATGAAAAGGAGCCCTTGGCTTGAAGCTGTGAGATGACCACAAGTCCATGCCTTTCCCATACAGTCTGTGTGTCCGGAACAAGTCGCCTGACCTCTCAGAGCCTTAGTTTCATCGCATTCAAAATGATGATGGTATCAGTGTTGAACCATTATCATAGATTATGATAAGGGTTAAAGGGGGTTAGGCAAGGTAGAGACTTTACAGTATATGCTGTAAAATGACTAGAAAAAGAAAAATGGAAAAATGGAAAAAGGAAGAAGGGACAGTTGTTACTGATGGGTAAATAGTAGATATATAATTAAGGATGAATGTGTAGATGTATGGATGTATGGATGGATGGATAGATGGATGGATGGATGGATGGATGGATGGACAGATGGACAAATGGATGAGTAGATGGATGGCCAAAGGGATGGATATGTGGATGCTTGATTATGTGAATGGATAAATATGAAGATGGTGGTTTATAGATATGCGGATGGATGGACGGACAGATGGATGGATGGACGGATGAATGGATGATGGATAGACAGATGGGTGGATGGATGGACAGATGGATGGATGGATGGACAGACGGACATACAGACAGACAGATGGATGGATAGACGGGTGGACGGCAAGACAGATGGATGGACGGACAGATGGATGGACGGACGGATGGATAGACAGACGAACAAATGGATGAGTAGATGGATGGCCAAAGGGATGGATATGTGGATGCTTGCTTATGTGAATGGATAAATATGAAGATGGTGGTTTATAGATAGGCGGATGGATGGACGGATGGACAAATGAATGGATGATGGATAGACAGATGGGTGGATGGATGGGTGGATGGATGGATGGACGGACATACATACATATGGACAGACGGATGGATAGATGGATGGATGGACAGACAGATGGATGGACGGATGGATGGGTGCATGGATGGATGGATGGATGGATGGATGGATGGATGGATTGACGGATGGATGGACAGATCGGTGGGTGAGTAGATATGTAGATAGGTGGGTGATGGATAGATAGATGGATGGAATGATGGACACACGGAATGAAACAAACATTCTGAAAATGGTACCTGAGCCAAGTGCTCTTTTCCGGCCCAAATCTGATCCATTTTAAGAGCATCTAAATTATTAATCAATTACTGCCAAACACTGAGCGGCCACCTGGCCCTGGTTTCTACAGATGTCTCCAGCCGACGGCCCCTGGATGCTGAAGACTTGAGCTTCTTATTTTAGGTTCCGTCTAGACATCTCTCTAAATAGGAGCACCATGCTAATCTGCAGGTGTTGTTTCTGAACAGTTATTTCTAAACACTACAAAAGAAAAGATCCAAAAGAAATAATACCGATCTGGGAGCAAGGTCTGTCATGGGAAAAGCCTTACCAATGTGTCTGTCACTCCCATACCACCTGGTTCCTGCCTAGATGCTACCCAATTACTGGCGAACTGGATAGTCACAGTGGGTATCATTAATTAAGTGCATTTTGACTAATTAATTTACGAACTGGTAAATAGGGCCTCCCTTTGGTAGTTTGGGGGTTCAGCTACCAGGGCTGCTGATTAAAACGAGAAGCCAATCTGGCTCGATGGATGGGAACACTTGGGCAACATTTGTCGTAAGGCTTACTGAATGGTACCCTACTGGTATCGCTAACCCCCTTTAATCAGTAAGTATAAAATTCATCCAAGAGCATAAACTATAGCTGACACCGGCATACATCAAATCCCAAACTGAGCATTCAAAATAAATCATATCGAGATTTTTGTCACAAGCATTGATTTCTGCCTTTCAGGCCGGTTTCTGGGGCAGCCACATAAAAGTTAAATACAAGCTATCTATGGCTTCATTGGATTGCAGTAATTCATTAAGCCAATGGCGGCGTTAATAAATCTGAGTCTGGAGATGGCCTCCGCAGACACTCTCAGCTCAGAAGCATGCCACTAATCAGTGAGGGTGGCAAAACGCATCTCGTTGGCATGAAGTGGCTTTGGAGGGTGGCAGAGGGCTTGCTTCTGAGGGTGGGGTTGTGCTCCACAGACAGGATTAGATTGGAGGGAGAGAAGAGGCCCCTATGGAGTCAGTCCCCAGCAGCTGGTTGGCAGCATGGGCCCTGTCAGGAACTGGTCTGCGTCTTGGCTGTGAATCCATTTAGTGAGAGATCTAAGGTGCCCCCACTGCTATGACTTCCTCTGCTGGTTTAGGGGTTTTGTTGCTGTTGTTGTTGTTGTTGTTGTTGTTGTTGTTACCTTGACACAAGCTAGGATAGATCATCTCGAAGAAAAGGGAACCTCAACTGGAAAACGTCTCCATCAGATTGGTCTATAGGCAAATCTATGGGACAATTTCTTGATTCATTGATGTGGGATGGACCGCAATTCATTGCAGGTGGTCCTGGCATGTGTGTGTGTGCGTGTGTGCGTGTGTGTGTGTGTGTGTGTGTGTGTGTGTGTGTGTGTGTGTGTATTTTAAACCAGACACAGTAAAGTGAGCCATGGAAGCAAGCTGTGGCCTCTGCTTCAGTTTCCTGCCTCCAGGTTCCTGCCTCCAGGTTCCTGCCTCCAGGTTCCTGCCTCCAGGTTCCTGCCTCCAGGTTCCTGCCCCTGACTTCCCTCAGTGATATATCCTGTAAGTCAAATAAACACTTTCCAAGTTGCTTTGGGCCGTGGTGTTTATTAAGCCAACGAAAAGCAAGTAGGATGCTTATCCCCCAGGGGTGACAATGACCTCGGTATACATAAGGCAGATATGCAAAGCAAGTTTATATCCTGTGTCTCTTTTATTCCTGTAACCTTGCCAGACTATCGTTAGGACACCCATTTAATAGAAGAAACCAAACTTTAAAAGCAAATGGGTTGGTATTGGGGATACTGCTTAGTCAGTAAAGTGCTTGTCACACAAACATAGGACCTCAGTTCAGATCTCCAGCAACCATGTAACATAACGGGCAAAGCATCGTGTGTGTGGTAATCCCAGAGTGGGGGATGTGGAGAGAGGATACCAGGGGTTTTCTGGTCACTGTCAGCCTAGCTGATCAGCAAGCTCCAGGTTCAATGAGAGCTCTGTCTCAAAAATAACTCTGGAAGTAATGGAAAAGGAAACCAACGCTGAACTCTGGCTTGGATATGATTGTATATTGGTATGCAAACCCATCTGCTTACACATGCATGAATAGCACATACTCACACATGCACACACATGCATGCATATGTATATACAAGGGCACACATACGAGAGAGAGAGAGAGAGAGAGAGAGAGAGAGAGAGAGAGAGAGAGAGAGATTGAGGTTAATCTGAGTCTCCAGTAACAGTCAAATGTCTAAACTCAAGGTTCACAGTCTGTCCCTTGTGGCCTAATTCTGTGTCCTTGGACAAGTTAGCTGTTCTCAGGACCCTGTCTTCTCAGCTGAACAGTGAGGATTATAAAAGTATCCGTTCCCCATTTGCCAGGCAACCTAATGAGCGTCTGATTTAGGCCGCACACATAACAACTCAGGTGTTGGCTGTGATACCCAGAAAGCTTCGTCAGCATCAAACCAATCTAGACAGCTCTGGAAAGCAACCAGTGAGAAGTTCAAATCCCGCTTTCCTCCTATAGGCCAACGCTGAAAGAAATTCCTGTCCTTGCCTTTGGCCTTGGCCTCACGGAGAAGTACTCCTTCCCAACTTTCCCCAAGAAGTGTCCTTGATGGGGTATATTAAAAGCAGCCGGGATATTTCCGTTCCTTTCAGCTGTGACTCATTATTTTAAATAGCGGCGCAATGAGGAGATGAGAAAGGAATTTAAATACACTAACTGACAGGATTTTTAGGGAAAGTGATAAGCAAGGAGGAAAAAAAAGCAATCAAGAAAATTTACGAAGCCTTGTGATCTTCAGGTCATCTATTTAGGGTCTGGAGATGGGAAAGTGTCTTTTTCCATCCAGGGTGATCATGCGATTGGACAGGAAAGGGTCTCAATGGATCAAGCTGTGGGTGTCGATGTGACCAAACACACATGCCTCTTCAGGGGGGAAAGCTGTCCGTTCTTGCTGGAGGTAAAGAGCAGGGTGGAGTGGTAACGCTGGCCACTTGTTCGGAGCCTGTGGATAGAATCGTGCCTTCAGAACGTATTGAGTCAGCTTCCGTTACAGCCCTGGTCCTATGAGGAAAGAGGATGGTTTCCTAACCGCTCATTGACTTTGACAATGACCCCTGAGATGGGGAGGTAAGGGATATCGTTCCTAGTCCAAATGGACAATGTATGCTTCCTGGGGCCAGGGACAAAGCCTCAGCTTCCCTCTCTCCCTCCATCCATCCTCCCTCCCTCCCTCCATCCATGTAGCCCTCCCTCTATCCACCCCCTTCTCCATCCATCCCCCTTCCCTCTCTCCTTCCCTCCCCCTCCCACCACTCATCCATCCATCCCCCTTCCTCCTTCCTTTCTCTTTCCTTCCCCGTCTCTCCCTCCCTCCCTTTCCTCCCTCTCTTCCTGTCCCCTTCTCTTCACCTCTCTGCCTTCCTCCTTCCTTCCCCCTCTCTCTTCCCCCTTTTCTTCCCTCCTCCTCTGCCCCTCCCTTCTTCCCTTTTCATTTCTTTTCTCTTTTCTCTCCCTCGTTCTTCCCTTCCCCCACTCCTCCTCCCTAGAGCTTACCTAATAAAAACCACAAACGCAGCCAAATGTTTCAGCGAAGGCTCCAGGATTCCATGCTCGATAGGGAATACTCTCCCAGAGGCTGTCCAGCAAAAGTGGCCTAGCAAGCCCTACCATCTCGAGTTCAAATCCCAGCCCTGCCTCTTGTTGCCTCCTATAACCTAGGCCTGCAGAGGCTCTAATTATCTCCTCCTCCCTTCCTCCCTCTCTCCTCCTCCCTTCCTCCATCCATCCCCCTCCCTCCGTCCCTCCCTCCCTCCTTATCACAATTACATTCCATGAGGCCAAAGAAGGGGATGGAAGATGCCGGGCATCATATTCCCTCAGAAGCCGTCTTCCTCACCGTGTTGGGAGCACACTCAGCAAGGTGCACAGAAGCACATGTGTCTGACCACCTCCGGCTTTGCTCCGAATCATCCCATTCAGAATGAAAGGAAACAAAGCGAGCGCCTGGCATACTGCAGGAGGGGAGCCCAGCCAGGGCTGCACGTGGAGAGCTCAGCTCCCAAGCAGAACTTCTCCTTTAATTTAATACCAGTGTTCTGGTATTAATCAGCACCGGAGGCCTGCTGTGAGGCTGCCGCTGCCGTTCAGAAGGGCCCAACCACTTTAGTATTTTCTAGAACAACGTAGAGACCTTCTGCTGGGTGGGGGTGGGGGTGGATATGGGGGAGAGCTGCTCATTTGATTTCAGAATAAGGATAATTAGTACCAATTGCAACTCGTAGCGACAGGACTCCATCGCCTTTCTTGTGGAGCATTACTTAGGGTTTCTGCAAATTCGCCGATGGGCTCCGAGACGTGCGGGATAATTACACCTAGGCTCGGCTTTCACCTTCACTGGGGAAGGTGCCATTAGAATACGGAGGCATCAAAGCCTTGCATAAGGATGAATTATGTGACTCATATTAGTGAGTGCAGGGATAATAAGGCTAGGTAGCCGGTAGCCGTGAGTTGGACAGGGTCTGTGGTAGGAGAAGGATCTGGAGGAAAGCCATCGACACAGGATGGTGCCCCACTACACAGGTTTGTGGATCACAAAAGCCTCCTAAGGACCCCTCGAAGCCAATAGACACCAGGAGCCTCTGTGTCCTAGGTCCTTGGTCAGCCCTCAAATCCCTCTGCTTGACTGACCCCCTCCCCAGAGAATAGCAAAGCACCCTTCATTCATCTCCTACACTAGTTCTCAGTGCTGTAACCCAAATCGCTGACCAGAGCAGCGTAAGGAAAGGTTTATGCCGGCTCCTGGTTTAGAGGTGCGGTCCACCGTGGTTGGGGAAAACATGGCAGCGAAAGCAACTCGAGCTGTGGTGGCAGGAACTTCAGTCAGGTCATACAGTCTCTCAGAAGGAAGAGGAGAGAGCGGAAACACTGCCGTTCATCTGACTCTTCCTTTATTCAGTCCCGGCACCAAGGAGTCCCCTGTGATGGCGCCGAACTCAGGTAATAGCTTGGGTTAAACCCTTCTGGAAACATCCTCAGAACACACCCAGAGGTGTGAAGCACCACTTTCCCTCTGTGTGGCTTTCAGGAGGCCAGACTGGATCATCCCTTCCTACTCTCGGTTTCTCACCTCCAGACGTTCAAATGTCGCAGGACCTCTCCCATTCCGTCAGGGCGTACCTATTAAGGGAGCCCATTCTTCCTTGATTCTCTACTGGCCAAATCTTATCCTCTGCGGAGAGGGAGAGAGACCTTCTTAATAAAGGGCTCAACATAGTTCAGTTGTGCAATGCTACCCTGATGAGAGTCACACAGACAGCCCTCCCCATCCCCTCACGTCTTGGCTTAGTCAGAGGTAGGCTTGATTGGAGGCGTTCACATCTAGCTCTGATCCAGGGAGGGTGGGGAAGACAGAATACTTACTCTGCTGGTCTGAACAAGGAATGTTCCCCACAGTCTCACGTATTTGAACACTCACTTCTCCGCTGTGGTGCTGTTTGAGGAAGCTTTAGGTGGTGCAGCCCTTGCTGGAGGAAGTGTGTCCCTGGGGATGGGCTTTGCAGGTTTACAGCCTGGTTCTACAAACGCAATCAGCCCGCTTCCTGTCATCCTGAGGTGTCATACAGCACCTCCCCCACCATCATGGACCCTCCTTCTGGAGCCGTAAATCAAAATAGACCCTTTCTTCTCTGTACTGTTTTTGGTCGTAATGGTCACAGCAACAGAGAATGAAATAGTACACTTAGAGGCTCACAACTTTCAAATCCCTGTTCCCAGCCAAGCTCATCTCCCGGCGTCAAGTTCAAGCACCCTTCCACCTATCTGATCTCACCATTCTGTGTGACATCACCTGCATCATATATGGCTAATGTGTCTAGAAGTTAGTAATACACAGGCCCAGCCCTGCCGCTCCCCCTGCTGCTGTCCCCGACCCATGACCACGGTTTTCATCCTTCCAGTCTCTCAGGTCATCCTTGGCTCCTCTTTCTCTCCCACAACCTCCAACCTTCCCTCAGACCCCATGGCCTCATCCTCAGCATCTCTGGAGAAACGGGGACCACAGTACCTCAGACGAGGTGGCCCAAGTTGATGGTGCTTCTCAACAACTCCTGCTACCTCTTAGTAAGAAGGAGATGGGAGGTACCCCAAGCTAGATTTATAGAAGATATTGGGGCTTTTGTATTTCATCTTATATATCTTCTTATATATCATAAGGGTTTCATTGATGAAGAGGAAAAAATGAGTCTCATTGTTAATGGATGTGTATTGTATGAAGTTGAGAGAATGGGTACATGGTCAGTCTTTGGGGGGTTTTGGGGTTTTTTTTCCAGTCTTTGCTTTAAAATGTGCTCCCTAGGGCAGGAGATGGTTTTCAGTCTCCCACACAAGTCTGCTGCCTGAGCTCGCTCACCCAGAATGCATATAAAAGAAAATCCAGGTTTGGCAGAGTACTCTTGTCACCTCAGACCTGGGGCGGCCGAGACAAGTGGATTCCCTGGTACTGATTGGGCCAACCAGTCTAGTTTGACTGGTGTACTCTGGAATCAGTGAGAGATTGTGAGCGTTTCACCCTGCCTCTGGGCAAGGCCACTGAGGAGGCAAAATGTGGGGAGTTTGACTGCTCTTATCCCAAGCCGCCACTGAGTAGGTGCTGGGCTTTAGGGAATCACGGAGACACTGCTCAGGGTGTGGGAAAGCTGGAGAACCGCACAGAGAAGATGGGAATGAAGTGTTGGAGGTCCATAGGCCCATGATGAGGCCATGACCGGGTGCTTCCAAACTCCTAGACATTCAGGCACCGCTGAGTTGAAAGGAGTTGAGAGCAGAGTTGGGAGCCTACATGCTGAGGATGGCGACTGGCCGGGGCGGGGGAGGGGAGGGGGAAATGGGAGCTCTGGCTTTGCCTGCTCATCAATGAAGGTCCTCAGCTTGGCTGTAGTTGTGGCCTGGAGCACAGAGAGGCCTTTACTGGAGACTTAGGCAGCAGCTCTGTAGGCGAAGGCCTACTCCGTGCTCCCCTTGGTGGTCCTCCATGAAAGAGACAGTCCGGTTCCAAACGATTGATTGTTTACTGTGGAAAACGCATGCATACTGTACCCCAACTTCTCAGTGTGGACCCGAGGTTAAGTACCTTTTGCAGGGAGGAATGTCTGGGAAGGGAAGCTTATTGGCTAAACCCTCAGGGCCTCTAGGTACCTCATTAGCATGGAGAGCTCTGGTCTGGGCCTATGCCACCATGGGTCACATTTCCTTCTGTGGGGAGTGTAGCACATGTTCCAGGCCTGGAATCTGGCAGAGAGGCACCGTATCTCAGATGCGTACCCACCGAGTTTCCAGGGCCTCAGACCCGCTCTACCCACCAAGCTTCCCGACATGGTTTACCATCCCACAAAGAAGGACTCTGTCTCAGAAAAAAAGGGAGGGAGCAATTGAAGAAGACACCTGATACTCAGCTCCAGCCTGCACATACAAATACATATGTGTGCACATGTGTTTAAAGCTCATCTAACTGAGCTTTAAACCCTTTATACATCTCAGTTAATCTTTACAGCCCTAGGAGGGAAGAGCGATCGAGATTCCCATTTCACAGGTGAGAAAACTGAGGCACCAAGTTCTTTATTCCCCTTCATTACCCCATCCTGACTTACACATGGCCCCTCAACTTTGTGCTAGAGGAACTGAAGCCGTAGGAGTCCAGCCACGTGCCTAAATCCAGCCACCCAGACAGCAGGGATGGAAGGAATCCCAATGTGCCTGCTGAAGGCCTAAATGGACAGCACACAGGCCGGGCGCATCGCCCCTGTGCTGAAACAGTGGTGCAACAGACAGACTATCCCTCGCTTGGGCCTAGCCAGGAATCCCCTTTCCCTCTGCTGTATTCCCTCTACCCTGGGCAAGAGCTTTTCCCCCATCCCTCTGCACAGCCCACCAGCCCGATTCCCTGGGGCCTAATTGATGAGCACATTCATGCAGCCTGGCCAGTTCGAGTGGCAGTAATGCTCCGGTCTCAGTGGCTGTCCCAGGAACACAAGAGGGAGAGGCTCTGGCCTGCCCCTGAGTCAGCTGAAGCAGGCTGACTTTATCAGTTACTCTTCTTACTGACAAAATAGCTTTAAAGAGACAGCTGAAGGAAGGGCTTCGTTTTGGCTCATCAATTAAGGGTCCAGCCCATCATGGTAGGAAAGTCGCAGCTTGAGGCAGAGGCCGCTTTGCACCCACGCTCGGGAATCAGAAAGAGATGAATGCTGGTACTTGACTTTCTTCTTTTTTGGATCAGGCCCGGACCCCACCAGGCCCTGAGGCGGTGCCTCCTGACTTTAGAGTAACTCTTCCCACTTTCCAGTAACCTAATCTAGAAAAGCCCTCACAGGCATAGAGAGAGGTTTGTCTCCTAGGTGGTCTAGCTCTGTCAAGTTGACGGTCAGCGTTAACTAACTAATGGCGTGCGTCTGCTTGGTGTGACGTGTGCCTACACCCGACTCTGCTTGAGCAATGCAGAAGAGAGAAAACAGGCTAAGACTCAGAGGCAGCCAAGAGGGATCTGATGTCAATGCCGGGACCCTGGGAGCTCCTGAAGTCATGGTTCCCAGTAGACTTTGCCTGTGTCTCTACAAGGAGAAGTTAGGACAAGGAGCAGAGGGACGAAGATGAAGGGATGAGAAGACTTCATCCTTGAGCCAAGAGAAGCCAGCTTTCCCCATTCTATAAGACTTCCAGCTTCCAGAACAATGAGGAAATTAGGTTCTATTGACTCCCCTAGTCTGTGGTGGCTGGGTACTCGTGTGGAGTTCCAGGACCCCAAGACCCCCACAGATACCCAAAGCCAAGTCCTATCTATAAAATGCTATGGTATTTGCATGTCAGTAAAACTATCTTTCTGCATTTTAAGTCCTCTCTAAAGCATCCACAATGCCTAGTAGATCCTAAATGTGATGTAAATAAATACATGTGCCGTCTGGAGAGTTCCAAATTGTTTTCCTCAGTCATTTCCAAACCATGGCCCGTTGAATCTGCAGATGCAGAAGCCTGGGAATTGACTGCCTCTGATGCAAAACGCTGACTACTCAGTCAGGACCACAAGCCTTCGTCTGTCCGCACGGCGTTCCGTAATGCCTTAGTGGGTTTCTGTGATGTAACAGCCGTAGACCCTCAGCAGCTTACAACAGCGTTTATCTCGGGCTTGCGGCTCTACCTGCTTCTAAGGTGTGATGTCAGTTGGACTGGGCTTGTTCCAAGCGGTAGGCCGTGCCTCACGGTTCATCGCTAAGTCTTCCTTCTGGACGGAAAGCGTTTCTCTGATGCATATTCAGTGCTTGGAAGATCGCGGAACCCAGAGGTTAGCGAAAAGGTGTGAATGTGTTCAAGGTCCTAACACTGTTGGAAATCCACTTAAGTGGTCAAAGCAAGTTATAACGCCATGGTTAAAGAATGCCAGCAGGTTAGGGACTTGTATCTTGACTGACTCCTGGGTGAGGTGATGAAATTACAGGGCAAGGGGGGTAATTAGCCTGAGGGCTGGCTAGACCTGGGGGCAATGATCCAAGTACTTACAAAGAGGCAAAGAGAGTGAGGTCGGAGGCCCCAAAGGATTCCTGAGGCAGCACAGTGCACATTCCAGCCCCAAATACACACACACACACACACACACACACACACACACACACACACACACAAACACACACACACACGTGCACACCATATCACCTCAGACCCAGGAAAACCAAGCTGCTGCCTAGTTACCACGGACTCATCTGAACCATGCACCTTCTCAGAACTGCACTCACCATCTCAAGCCAATGGCCGTGTGTGCAGAGAAACCAGATCTTTCTTGGGAGAGGAGGATTGATTTAGAGTAGACCCAGCTGTTCTCTGGGGGGGCTGAGAGAAGCAGTGGGGGCCGTTGCGAAGGGGCTTTGTTTCTTTGTTTTCTCAATTGTTGAAGAAGATTTTTTTCTTCAAGGGGTTTGGTCATCCCTTCCTGGGAGAGTCCCCGTTGCCAAGTTGGCGATCATTTTGGTGGAAAATAAGTGTGAGATCGAGGAAAGGCTTCCGAGCGGAGGTAGCACCTCATATGAGTTTGGAAGTTTTTCCACAAGGCAAGGATCAGAACCAGAGCTGACTGGGGATTTTGATGTGCTCTCCAGGCAGATAGACAGATCAAATGGCATAGCTTAATGCACTCAACAAATGTTTACCAAACATCCCCCGAGGCCATATAAACACGAATACATATTATCCTAATTGTAAGTGAAGTGCTGCCTTTCCGTGTGGGGGTCATGGAGAAGGGTCCTCTCCCGGGACTCAGCCACTTCATCTAAAGTAAGAGGATTTGGCAAAATTGAGAAAACTTTAAAGTCTCTTTCCAATCTAGCTTGCTTGCTTTCTTCCTTTTTCTTTCTTTCTTTCTTTCTTTCTTTCTTTCTTTCTTGCCTTCCTTCCTTCTTTCTCCCTTTATTCTTTCTTTTCTTTCTTTTTTCTTCCTTCCTTTCTCTCTTCTTTTCTTTCTTTCTTCCTTGCCTTCTTTCTTTCTTTCTTTCTTTCTTCCATTATTCTTTCTTTTCTTTTCTTTTCTTTCTTCCTTCCTTGCCTTCTTTCTTTCTTCCTTTATTCTTTCTTTTTTCTTCCTTCCATTCTCTCTTCCTTCCTTTCTTTCTTTCTTTTCTTTCTTTCTTTCTTTCTTTCTTTCTTTCTTTCTTTCTTTCTTTCTTTCTTTCTTTTTCTTACGTTGCCCAGTCTGACTACAAACTCCCTACATACCCAAGGATGACCCTAGCCTCTAATCCTTCAGCCTCTACCTCCTGAGGGCTAGGATTACAGGTGGATAGCACCACACCAGTTTATACCTGCTGGAAATTGAACCCGAGTCATCCTGTATACCCAGCGAGGCACTGCAGACCTAGAATTCTGAAGACCAAGCCAGGCCAAGTTCTTCCTTACTTGACCAAAACCTAGAATCCATGTTTAAAAAAAAATACTGGACATTGTCACACACGCTGATAATCCCAGTGCAGGGAAAGTAGAGACAGGCAGACTCATTGGCCTTGCTGGCCATCCAGTCCAAGATATCAGCAAGCCCCAGGCCAACAAGTGACTCTAGCTCAGAACACAGGTAGGCAGTACCTAGGGTCACGTGCTAGTTTATAAAACTAGTTAAATCATCCTGAAAATGTTGATTTTCCCTTCTTAATCTTTCCTATCATCTCTTTATCTGTCTGTCTGTCTGTCTATCTATCTATCTATCTAATCACATATCTATCTATCTTTTTGCCACGTATCACTCCCATAGTAGGAAAGGACAGTGAGGTCAACTTTGACCCTGTCATACATTTCATAGGCATGTGCATACACATAAATGGACCTCTCTCTCTCTCTCTCTCTCTCTCTCTCTCTCTCTCTCTCTCTCTCTCTCTCTCTCTCTCTCACACACACACACACACAAACCCAGACACACACAGAGAGACACACACACAGACAGACAGACACACACAGAGACACACACACACAGACACACACACAGAGACACACACATACACACATATAGACACAGACACACACACATATAGACACAGACACACACAGAGACAGACACACACACAGAGACACACACACAGACAGACACACACAGTCACACACACAGACAGACATACACACAGACAGTCACACACACACAGACATACATACATACACACACACACGGCCCAGTGAATTAAGAGCTTGCTACACAAGTAGAAGCCTGGAGTTCGGATCCCCAGCACCCACATAAATGGCAGGGCCACGTCTTTAGTCGCAGCACTTGGGGAACAGAGACAGGTGATCCTCCCCAGAACAAGCTGGCCAGCTAGACTAGCTGAGTCAGCAAAATCTGAGCTCAAGGGGGAGATCCTGTCTCAACACGTAAGGGAGAGAGTGACCAATGCAGACCCCCAGCATCAACCTCTAGCCTTGTATATGTGAGCCCAGTGAAAACTCTAGAAAGATTCATACTGACATTGAAATTCTGTGAGGAAACATAAAATAGTTTACTCGCTTTCCTGCCTGCTCAGAGTCCTGTGAGAGTGTCTCTTCCTTGAATTAAATAACAATTAGTGGATTTTAAAACTAGAACCTGTAGCCAGGTATAGTGATGCAAGCCTGTAATACAAGCATGGAGTAGACTGGAGCAGGAGGATGACCATGAGTATGAAGTCAACCTGGACTACACAGAGAGATCCAATCCCCCCACACCTCAATTTACCATGGAGCCCTCTGAGCTGGGAAGGTGACATCACACACTTCTCATGCCCTCAAACAGGGAGGGACATTCTGTACTCATTACTCGCAAGGATGGGGACACCTCTTTAAATCAATGACACACGTGTACACATGTACTGTCATGAAGTTCACCATCTCCGTCACCCTCTCTGTGCCCTCCCCTCTCCTGCTGGACCCTTTGAGTTCTGCCTCACTTTCTTCTTCTCACGAAGATGGCCCGAGGAGCTGGCTGCAACCCCAGGACAGATCCATCTTTAGGGAGACATTGATGTTCACCCTCGAGGTTGAGACCTCCTAACACATGACCGGATGAGAGCCTACGTCT
Organism: Rattus rattus; assembly: GCF_011064425.1. NCBI lineage: Eukaryota > Metazoa > Chordata > Mammalia > Rodentia > Muridae > Rattus > Rattus rattus. The sequence goes on from NC_046154.1 coordinate 15,679,900, forward strand.
GTCTTTCTTTTCTTCCTCAAAGCTACAAGAGGGCTCAGGCTCTCCATGCTGCCTCCAAAGCTATTAGACCCCCTAGGGTTGTGAAGTGTGGCCTTGCAGGTCTCCCCTGGGGCTCTTGGATGACTGGGAAAGGGATGTAGCTCCTCTCTGCACAGTTTCTTTGTTTTCAAAAATGATAATAATAATAATAATAGTTATTATTTTCATTATTTATTACTCCTATTATCAGTGGTGATAGTGGTATCTGCATATGAGTGCCATATAGAGGTCAGAGGACAACTTTCAGGAGCCAGGTCTCTCCTTCCACTCTGGGTAGTGGAGATGATGTGGAGACGGTCACCAAGCTGACATATCAAGCTATGCAGACCCACGCAGCCATTCCCCGGGCCCAGTTCCATCTCTTGGATGTAGGACGGCTCTTTTGGAGCCAGCACAGAATTCTTGCACTTGTCACCTCAACCATCTCGGGCACTAGGCATGGAGTAGGGCTAGAGCCGGTGACCCGTGATCAGGGCGCAGAGGCTTTGTGATAAAGAGACATGCGAATCCGTTACTTCACTGCGTGCGTTGCCCAGCACCACTTGTCTCCTTTGAAAGCTCAGCTCCCGTGTATTTGTTTCTCAAAATAAAAAGATCAGTAGTTAACGACAACTGGGCAGAAGGGGTCGCCATGCCTTGCAGGTCCCAGGTGCGGCACAACTCACGTCAATCCGAGCAAACACAGGCTGTTCTTGACAGCATACACACGTATTAATGTGAGCTTAGGATGCCAAGAATTGCCTTATAAACTGTTTTACACATCCCTGGCATAAAATAAGGCAGACAATTGCTTGATACGACTTACCCATCAAGTAGACTTCGACATGAAATGCCTTCCTGTTAATTGTGTGTCTTAACTAGACAGCTGGCTCTGGGCAGCCAGGGTGGTGGCTGCAGAGGAATCCTTTATGGCTGTGGGTTTGAATGAATCCTCATCTGGCAAATAAATGCTTCCCTCGGGTTACTTTTTCACAGGTAGATTTGAGTGTTGGTTTAAAAGAGAACTTGGGGCTGGAGGCGTGGCTTGATGGGTAAGAAAGCTCAGTGTGCAAAGCATGGGGACCTGAGTTCAAATCCCAAGCAACCACATGAAACGTTGGGTGTGGCTACACATGCCTGTAATCCTAGCACGGAGGAGAGGGGTGTGGCGGCAGGAGGATGGCTGGGGCTTGTTGTCTGCAAGATTCACCGAGAAACAGCAAGGCTCAGTTTAGGAAGAGACCCTAGCCCTGGGGAATAAGGCAGAGTGACAGAGAGGGACACTCAATGGCCTCTGCACACACAAGCACACATACCACACAATAAATACATGCATACAGAAAGCGTAATGATACATTCTAAAAGGAAAGATCCAGGCAAATTCCTTACAGTTTGCTGCTTTAGATTCCTCAAAAGAGATAGCATGTCGTTGAAAGATTCCGGGCTCCTATCAACTGGTCATTGAGGAATATTAACATCTGAATTCTTCTCATTGGCTGGTGCCTCCTGTATTGCCTCTGCTTGTAGTCTTGAATGACACCACAGTCACTACATGGTCTGTGTGTAAGAAGATGTATTTCTCCTGGGGATGGTGGCCTGGAAGCATAAAGCATCCAGGGAAGAAAAAAAGCAATGAACGGGGCTGGCAAGATGGCTTGCCAACCAGCCTGACGACCTGAGATCAATCCCAGAGCCCACAGGGTGGAACAAGAGAACCAACTCCTGCTAGCTGTCTCCTGACTTCTACACGCTTGCCGTCCATCACATGCATGAACACAGACGTGCACACAAATTATCATTTGCTTTGCGCATGCATTACAAAACAAATAAATACATGTTAAAAACATCTTTAGAAAGCAATGGCTCTGAGGACAATGGAAGCTAACAGAAGCCTGTGCAAGTGAGGAAGCCATCAGCAAAACTAAGCGGAGAGCTTTTCCTAATACGCATGCTGCCCGCTAAAGGAACAAGAGGGAAAGAGCAAAACAGAGCAACAAAGACATCACAAAAGCCTCATCCTCCTGCAAATACGCCCCTTACCAAATCTAATCCTTCCTCCTTTTTTGAGGCAGGGTCTCACTATGTACCCCTGGCTGACCTGGAACTTGCTGTCTAGACCAGGTTGGCCTCGAACTCACAGAGATCTGTTTACCCTTGTCTCCTGGGTGCTGGGATTAAATAAGCCACTAAAGTCAGCCCAAACACTTACATTTTTTAAATGTGTGCAACCCCTTTACAGCACAGAAAGCAACTTTTCCTACGTAAGAAATCACAAAACCACTGACACTCTCTGTGAGAGGAAATTTTTACCTATTTTGGGTAGGTCTGTTAATATTGCCAAGCTAGCAAGCTAGTGAGGTCTCATCTTTAAGTGTGTGTGTGTGTGTGTGTGTGTGTGTGTGTGTGTGTGTGTGTGTGTGTGTGTGTGTTGAACGTGGGCATGCATAGCTGTGTCACTGTGTCACTGACCCCTAAAGTACATTTTTTTAAGCTAAAAGAACCAATTTACCAAATGGGTCCCCAGGGCTAGAAGAATTGATATCCTGCTCACCCGGAACGGCCCCCTCCATCCCTTGCCTCTGCAGTGGCTCAAGACCTTGGGCAGAGGTGAAGGGCATTGGGTTAGAAGGGACACAGATGGTCTTAGTGTATCCATGCATTAAAAGGGAAGCAGGCAAAGAGAAGAGGTGGGGCCCTAGAACTAGGCATACCCAGATCTTTTTGTGATCTGGGTTAGCGAATTGCTCAGCATCCCTACAAGAGTCAAGAAGTCACATCCTGTTTTACAAATGAGAAACGAGACTCAGGGATTACATAATTCACAGAGTGCCACAGAGCTACAAAACACAAGGCTGGGGTTTGTGGGAATCTACCCCTTACCAAATCCAATCTCCACCTTCTGGGCCTCCCCCTCCTGCCCCCGTTTTGAGACAGGGTCTCACTATGTAGCCCTGACTGACCTGGAACTTGCTATGTAGAATAATAGGCTGGCCTCGAGCTCACAGAGACTCAGGTCTGACTAGCCAACTGCACAGCCTAGGAACAGAAGCAATGTTCTCCCTGGAGGAGGAGGGGGAACATTGATGAGTGAGCACCATCCTGCCTGGAAGCTGTCCGTCAAGTAGGATTTTCACTAAGCAGAGAACTAGGGCTGCTGCAGAGTAAAGTAGGGGTTGGGGGGTGCAGCTCAGTTTACAGAGAGCTCGTCCAGCAGGCGCAGGAGCCTGGGTTCCGTTGAGAGCTTCACATGGTGTTGGAAGTCTGTCATCCCAGCAGTTGGGAGATGGACGTTCAAGGTCACCGTCAGCTACATGGGGGAATTAAAGGCCAACCCGGGATACGAGAGGCGCTGTCTATTTTAAAACAAAAAGGCAAAACAGTAGAGTGTGAGAGTAGCTGTGGAAGACTTGGCCCTGACCTTTGTGCCTTTGTCAGGAGAGCTCACGGAGATTGTTCTGAGACCCTGGAAAACAAAATGGTGCCTGTGACATTGAAATAGCCCAGGTAGAGGACAAGAGATGCCTGTGAATCGGGCCGGTTCTTCGATGCTTCTCTGTGGGTAAAGATGTTCATCTCAGACTGGTGCTTGGTTTTGTTCATAGTCACCCACAGATGCTGTGACAGAGCCATCGTCTGTCCAGCGTTTCCCTGCTAGGAGCGGGGGCCTTGTGGGACTCTCCCTGTTTCGTGCTGGAGTGTTGACTGGCTCGATCCTGTGCAAATCTTGCACCAGCAGCCATAGCTGCTAGGGATTTGTGAGTTTATGAGTGTAGTCTCCCTGTTGTGTCCAGAGACACAGTCTTCCTTGCCTTCTTGCTCTTACAGTCTTTCTGTCCCCTATCTCCTCACATAGTCCCTGAGCCTTGGGATTGGCGGGGAAAAGGTGACGTTGATGTCACACTTGCGACTTAGCAATGTACAGATGCTTACTCTCCACACTTTGACCAGTTGGCATCGCGTGGTTTTTGAAGGTCTGTTGGTCAATGAATCTGCAAAAGGGACTGCCCTGACTACACCCATACACAGAAGGGACTCACCTGGTCACCCTCCCGAGCTCCATAGGAGTCATTGCTTGGGAGGCCACACCATATGTCACACTAACGATTCTGCATTGTGTCCACACAGATATAACCATATGTACATCAATGTACACGGTCAACCCTCATACACAGGCCTTGCCCTCTTATGGCCACAGGCTCTGCCCTAAAGCCTAACAACACTCGCCCCCATTTTGTCCCTCCAACTTCCTTGTCTCAGCACAGTGGCTGTGAAGGCAACGGACGGGGTCCTGCTGTCTGAATTCCCTCCTCAGTCTCTGTCCCCGAGAGTCTTCTCACCCACAGCTGATCCGCTGGCCGTTCCTGTCTTCGAAATGTGTTGTGCTTTCCCCCAGAGTGCAAGTTAAAACCCCACACAGCCAAAGTAAACCGTGTAAATGCACACGAGATACATCTCCTAGATTGGCCTGGATTCACATGTGACAATTTGAATAAATACAGCATCCATCTGCAGAGGGGAAAGGAATTCTCCAAGGACTCTGACAGAGGAGGTGGAGGAGACTGGACAGACAGGGAGAGAGCATGGACAGGGAACCCTCACAGCCATCCCTGAGGCTGACAGACTTCCAGCAGTCACACAGTCCACAGTGTGCCTGGAACTTGTGAGTCCCTGACCTGGGCATGCAAAGAGGTGGACTCCGACTTTATCATGCATTGGATTCTCCCATGCAGCGTTCTGCAGATGTGAATTCTGGGCTCTGCCCAGGGATTCTGATAGATCATGAGGATGACCTAAGTCTCTTTCTATTTCTGTGTGTGTGTGTGTGTGTGTGTGTGTGTGTGTGTGTCCTCACATGCACATATGAAAGACAGAGGTCAACCTTAATTATCATTCCTCAAGCACACTCCAGCTTGATTTTTGAGGCAGGGCCTTTTAATGGCTTCAAACTAGCCAAGTAAACTAGAATGTCTAGCCATGGGGCCTGTCTTTGCCTGATCAGCACTCGGATTCTGGATACACAGCACTATGCATGGCTGGTTGTTTGTTTGTTTGGTTGGTTGGTCTTGTTTTTGAATGTGGTTTCTTCTGAGGATTCAAACTTGGGTCCTTGTGCTTGCAAAGCAGTCACCTTACCAACTGAGCCACCTCCAAGCCCCTAGGCTTCTTGGTTTTTAGCAAGCATCTTCTGAAGATTCCGTATTAGGGAGGACTTCGCCCACATATTGGGAAAGACTAGGAGCAGCCTCAAGTCTGGAGGAGTGCCTCACAGTGCCTGGCAAGGGATGCCGCTTTGGGGTAGTGGCCCTTAACTTCTTAGGACGGTGGCTGTACCACCTCCTCAGATGTTCCCCACATCCTGTAGCAGCCGTGTGCCAAGACTACTAAGTACCAAGGTCCCACGGTCACTGACTCCAGAGCCCAGTAGTCTACCGTACGCTGGCTCCTCCCTCAGACTCTCCTTCCCACCTGTCCTGCACAGGGATCCCCACAAACCCTTGGCTGTCTCTCAGTTCGCAGGAAATGTGCATGAATGCCACCTCCAGTTTCCCAGCCAGACAGAAAATGAGTCCCAGATTGAGTCAGAGAGGAATCTGGGCCACATGTGGGAGTAGCACAACGCCGGACCCCAGCTCACCCACTCAGTAAGCATGTGTGGATGGATGCAGGCGGGGTCAGAGCCTTGGGGAAACCTTCCAGGAAGCCCTAGGGGGGTTAAGCATCAGATCCACAATCCAGCCCCTTCCTCGCCCAGCAGGATTGCAGCAAGAAGGAGAGAGCTCGTAACTAGGTTTCCTAGGGACAACTGAATTTTCAGAGGGTTTTAATGAGGGAAATGAGACTATTTGTGGATATGGAGGTGTGGGGACAAAGGACATGAATTTGCTTCTCCACACACTCTCAGGAAAAGCGTCCGTGGCGATCCCGGCAACAAAATCAGAACTGAGGAGATGACGGACCCCTTCCCCTGTTCCACCATTCGAGGCCTCCGCTCCATCTGGGTAGCTACGTGTGGTGGGGGAGGGGAGAGTCTTAAACAAGGATTTCCGTTGCTATGTGAATAATCAAGGTAGATCACTAAAGAGACATTCGTTTCTGGGAATGCCAACACAAAATAGAAAAATGCCTGGGGACCTCTACTCAGGTCAGTTACACTGATGGTGACCGACCTCTCAATCTGTCCTCCACAGTAGCTCGAGGTAAAGAGACAGAGCAGCCATCTATGGTGATCTGTGCTACGAGATGTCAGAGTGGAATGTTAAATCTGAGCGATGACAAGGAATCAAGGGCAGAGAGTCGAGGGAGAAGATTCTGGGCTAGGAAAAAGTGAAAGGAGAAGACGACTCCGAGGTAGGAAGAATTGAGAGCTGCAGCACACAGAGCCCGTGGCCTGACTGTGCTAGGCTGTAATTTAGAACAGGGCCGTGATACCAGGGGAAGATGGGTCACTCTCTAGATCGGGACATTAATTGCTCCTGGCTCCTTCCTCAGCATCTGCAGGCCCTCGTTTCTGCATCTAGCCTCCATTTGTCTGCAGACAAGGAGGAAGCTAGAGGACGTGAGACCCGTGGCCTTCGGTTACGAAGCAGCATCACAAGATTGTGGAGGAGGACAGCCACGGAGGAGGGGGGGATCCAGGATGTTATTCACGACTTCTTCCATTTTAGAGGGTCCAGTTCGTAGTCCAACGGCAAGGCTGGTCTGATCTGGGAAGAGAGTACATGCACATGGTTTGTCTGCTATGGGTGTGCACTGAGCTTTGGTGTTCTCTCTCTCTCTCTCTCTCTCTCTCTCTCTCTCTCTCTCTCGCTCTCGCTCTCTCTCTCTCTCTCGCTCTCGCTCTCGCTCTTGCTCTCGCTCTGTCTCTCTCTTTGTCTCTCTCTGTGTCCCTCGCATCTTTCCTCCTTCCCTCCTCCTCTCTTTCCTCTCTTCATTTTTATATGTTTGGTATGCATGCCTGTGTATATACAGGTTTGCACGTGCATGTGCAAGTGTGCGTGTCCATGCGTATAGGGGCCCAAGGTTGATGCCAGGAATCAGCCTCCATCCCTCTTCCATGTTATTCATTGAGACAGGCTTCTCAATCAAACTCAGAGCTCATTAATAAGGCTAGTCTCACTCTACCCAGCATGCTCTGGGTCTGCCCTATCTTCTGATTCCTGAGGCTGGGATTACAGGGAGGCTGACACACTCAAATGTGATACTCACAAGGATTCTGGTGACTCGAACGCTGGCCCTCTTGCTGGCCCAGAAGCTCTTTAACAACCTGGTCACATCCCTGACCCACTGAGCACTGATGCTAGGAGATTCTTCTCTCTGAGCTCATAAGAAGACATGGGTTCTGCCGCTATTTTGTTCCTTAGGGTCATCCTAGGAGGATCTGAGTGCAGGGCTGGAAGTCAGGAAGTAAAAGCAGATCTTGGGGGTTGAGATCTTGTGTATCCTTAAGCTGTCTGCCTGAGATCTGGTAGTTTGTGTGTAAGTGAATGCAGGACGGCCCAGCTGACAAAGGCGCCCTTCCTCATCCAGAAAAATAAGGTAAACAAACCCTGAAATTCTTTTAGACCACAGGAGGCATCCCTCAAGTTTCTAAAGCAAGGGCTAGGAAACCTCAGAGAGAGCAATGCAGAGAGACTCAAGAGGGCTGCAAAGGTGTTTCTGTCAGTGATGTGCTTATCCTGGAGGTGGGAAGAGGACCTGGGTTCTGAACCCCAGTGATCATACAAAAGTTGAGATATGATCAATCCCAGTACTGTGGAACAGAGACAGGTAGGTTTCTGGGGTTCACTAGCCCATTCTTACCAGACCCGGGAGCTCCAGGCCCAGTGAGAGAGCCTGTCTCAGAAAATTAGAGATAGAGAGAGATAGATAGAGAGAGAGAGAGAGAGATTGATTAACCTCTGACCTATGCCTCTACCTACATGTGCACACAAGTGGGTATGTGCATATTTCCATACACACATCACACACACACACACACACACACACACACACACACACACACACACACACACACACCAGGGAAAAGAGAGAAAAACAAAAGCTGTGCCTTGCTTCTCTCCCTCCCCATGTGTTTGTTTTGTTCTGATTTGATGCGGGGATGCCAGTGCGTGGGACAGTCTCTCCGCGGAGGGAGAATGAGTAACACTCCCTCCGCTTGTTTACTGCACAACACACTCACACGCAGCGGAAGATGATGCGCTTGCTATGGGCTGGCTGTCGAAAATGGGAAGAGCAACAATAGAAACCCCAGCCACCCTTCTGTCCTGTCCACAAGTTCACAGCGAAGCTGGAGGAACATGCAAACACATCATTGCCCTTCTGGTGAGTGTCATAGAGGGTGTGAACACATGCCACCACCACCATCACCGCCACCATCACCACCATCATCACCACCACCACCATCACCACCACCACCACCATCACCACCACCACCACCATCACCACAACCATCACCATCATCACCATCATCACCACCACCACCACCATCACCACCATCATCATCTCCACCATCACCACCATCATCATCACCACCATCACCACCACCATCACCACCATCAACATCACCACCACCATCAACATCACCACCACCACCAACATCATCACCACCACCACCATCAACACAACCACCATCACCATCACCACCATCACCACCACCACCATCACCATCACAACCATCATCACCACCACTACCACCATCACCATCACAACCATCATCACCACCACCACCACCACTACCACCACCATCGCCACCATCACCACCAGCCATTCTTCTTTTCTGGTTGAGTTTACTCCCGGAGCACCCCTGCCACCAACCCATACATGCTTTTATTTTATGCCTTCAAAATTCATATAACACGATATCAGTATCAAACAGCTTGATGACCTTTAGCCTGTCTGCAACTTTGTGCAAACACAGCCACTGCCTGTGATACCTTCATCACCCCGCATACCCTAGAAAACTCCAAAAATAACCCAGAAAGCAGCTCCCTCCTCAGGCTCTGCTCTCCTAGCCACCTGTCTGCCTTCTGTCTCCCTAGGCTTACCTCCCCTGGAGTCTCATATAAACAGAGTCATACATTGTGTGACCTTCCGTGTCTGAGACAGTGTTTGGGGGTTTCACGGCTACAGCGAATGTCTGTCCTTCACGCCTTACCATGGCTGAATAATCACACTGTACTCAAAGCCAGCCTTGTTTCTTCATCTGTTGGTGGGCAGCTGAGTTCTCTCCACCTGCTGACGATGGCAGACAGTGTCACTATGAACTGCTAACACTATGAACTTGACAACACTGCCACCACTCCTGAAGTTTTGCTTCAGGCTGTTGACAATGGGTTTGCCGGGCTACGTAATAATCCCTCATTTAACCTTCCTCTTTCTTTAAACTTAATTAATGTATTTGTTTTTGTTTGGTTTTTTTTGTTTTTGTTTTGTTTTGTTTTGTTTTTGAGACTGTGTCTTACTATGTAGCCCTGGCTGGCTGACCTAGAACTTCCTGTGTAGACCAGAATGGCCTCGAACTGGCAGCGACCCTCCTGCCTCTACGTCATGAGTACTAAGATTAAAGGACATCACACCACCTTTAACTTTTTAAAGGATTGCCGAACTGGGTTTCCCTGTGACATCAGTCTTTTAGGAGCTTCACAAAGCCTTGCTCTTAGATGCCTCCCAGTTACTTCCTAAAGGTCTGAACTGAATCTGGGCATTAAACACACCCGGCATCTCTGAAGGCTTCTGTCCATCTGCTTGGTCAAAGCTGAGCTACAAAGGGCTAAGGTCAAAGGTTCGGTCCATGACCAAGCAAGTTAGACAGAGAAAAACTACACCCTGTGCCTCCTCTTGCAAAAGCTTGTCCACGGGGAGAGGGTCAGGGCAACAGTCTACTTTTATGGTTCTGCATAAAAGAAGTCAGTGGGGTTGTAACTCAGTTGGTAGTTTTTGTCTAGCACGGTCCAAGCCCATGGTTTGATCCCAATACCAAATAAACCAGACACCGTGATGTTGCATGCCTGTTAAGCCTGGCACTGTCCTGGAAAGTCAGCAAGGCAGGAGAATCACAAGTTCAAGGTCATTCTTCACTATATCAGGAGTTGGAGAGACTCTGTGTACTGGCTGGTTCTGTGTGTCAACTTGACACAAGCTTGAGTTATCACAGAGAAAGGAGCCTCCCTTGAGGAAATCCCTCCATGAGATCCAACTGTAAGGCATTTTCTCAATCAGTGATCAAGGGGGAAGGGTCCAGCCCATTGCGAGTGGTACCATCCCTGGGCTGGTAGTCTTGAGTTCTATAAGAGAGCAAGCTGAGCACGCCATGGGGAGCAAGCCAGGAAGCAGCACCCCTCCATGGCCTCTGCATCGTCTCTTGCCTCCAGGTTCCTGCCTGCGTGAGTTCCAGTCCTGGTTTCCTTTGATGATGAACAGCAATGTGGAAGTGGAAGCTGAATAAACCCTTTCCTCCCCAACTTGCTCCTTGGTCATGGTGTTTCAGGGCAGCAATAGAAACCCTGACTCAAAGACAACAACAAGTTTACTGAAAGCGCATGGGATTAACTGGTTTCAGGGATTACTTATGCCCAACCCCCGCTCCATCTGACTTCTGTGGCCTTGATGGATCACTAAACCCTATCCAATGCCTGTTTGTGCCTAAAACCCTTTACCCTATGGAGTCACACACACACACACACACACACACACACACACACACACACACACCTCGGGCATGCATGTTCTGCTTAGCTCTTGTGGACTTCCAATAAATGCTCTTGAACCTGGAGCTCGAGGATCTCATCCGGAGCACCCCTTCAGTTTTTGCAATGAGCCCTTGTCCCCAGGTTGCCTGGCCTGGAATGGCGGCACACTGTTGGCAGGGGTTACACTTGGCTCTTTGAAAGCCTCCTATTTGCATGGAATGAAGCTTGCTATGGTAACAAGGTCTGGTGGCTGGAATCCAGGGCCCCACTGAAAAATGCAAAGCCCGTGTGTGCTCTGGGAGAGAAAGGCGATGGTGTGTGTGTGTGTGTGTGTGTGTGTGTGTGTGTGTGTGTGTGTGTGTTGGGGGGGTATCCAAGTTAAGGTTACCTCGATTCTTCTTAGAAGGGGGGGTAGGTACAGGAAAGAAAACAGGGTCAACATTCCTACCTCAGAAGAAGAAAAAAGAAGTCAATCACACCTCCCAACCCTCCTCTGGCCTCAGCTCTCTACTCCCACTAAGGTTTAGACCAGCCAAGGAGCTTAAGACCAGGTTGAAGCTATCCCTCATTCTTGAGTGTGCACACTCACTCTCTGGGCTGCGGGCAGGCCTCAGCACCACTGGCCCAGGCTGGGGAAGAAGAGCGCAGGTCAGGCTCTGAGGTGGGGGTGGAAGGTGGCAGGCTCGCTGTCCACCACCTCTCCTCTCCGCTGGGTATTTCATCCCTGCAACTAGCAAAACAAGAACTCCACTCCCGAGCTCACTCCAGCAGCCCCCTCCCTCGGCCTTCCATCCCACGCTCCCCTCCAAGGGGCCCCCTTTGCAAGCTCCCCTCTCCGCTAAGCATCCACCACCTCCTCCTCTGCGACCCCAGCCCGGAGCAGGGCAGTAGTTGGCTGGGGCGGGGCTGCCCACCGCCGCAGGGAGGGGACAGTGGGACAGCCGGGGTCCGAGATGCACCCCTAACCCTTCGCTTGGGGGTGCCACCTCCAGCCTCATGAGGGCGCCGCCCTCCTCCTCCACTCCCTGGGGGTGTGTCCCCGAGGTGGGGGGCTCACGAGGCCGGAGAGGTCGCCGAGGTCCCCTGCAGGGCCCCCTCCCGAGCGAGCCGCGAATGGTAGGCTCCACTCGGAGAGTGCCTGGCCCGGGAGGCGCACGGTGTCCTCTGCGCGCAGCTCGCCCGCCCGCCGGGGTCTTGCCGATCTCGGCTGCTCCTCCTCCTCCCGTTCTCCTCCTCTTTTTCCTCCTCCTCCCCGCGCCGCCTCACCACCGCCGCGGCTCGGGCTGGAGGCGCCGCTGTCATTCCTGCGCCGGAGAAGCCGGCGCTTGCCGGTGCCTGGGGGTCGGGGCGCGGGGAAACCCGGGCCGCTGGGGTGACCCAACAGGTAGAGCCGGGGCCACGGCCGGCCACGCGCCCCCCGCGTGCATCATGCAGCTCTTTGTCACCTCTCTCGCCCCCAGGCCAAAATCCTGAGCATGATGGAAGACAATAAGCAGCTCGCGCTCCGCATCGATGGGGCGGTCCAGTCGGCCAGCCAGGAGGTGACCAACCTGCGAGCCGAACTCACGGCCACCAACCGGAGACTGGCGGAATTGAGCGGCGGAGGCGGCGGCCCCGGCTCGGGCCCGGGAGCTGCGACCAGCGCCTCGGCAGCAGCGGTGACGGTGGCTGACTCGGCGGTGGCGACCATGGAGAACCATCAGCACGGAGCTCAAGGTAGGGAGAGCCCGGCGCCCGGGGCGGGGACCCAGAGCGCGCTCACCGGTCCTGGTGGTGGCCGGGCCCGCGGTGTCCCTCACGCTCGCCGCGAGATGGCTTTGCATTGTGGTTCGTAACCCTTTTCGCTTGGCAGTGTCAACCCGCTGCCTCCCGGCTTGGGAGTTCCATAGCGGTTGTCATTAACGCCAACCGGGGTGCAGTGTGCACAGTGGGTCACACGGTCACACTGGCCCCCGCCCGCCAAAGCTAGGCGCCTTTGGGCCGGTTCTTTTCAGGCAGTGGAAAGTGTCCTTTGGATGGCACACAGACCCCAGAGCCGCGGCAAACTTTTTGTGCCCTCTCCCCCATAATCTGCTCCCCTCCCCGTCCCAACCCTCCAGTTCCAAAGGCCTCTGAAATGATTTCCCAGCGGGGATCTCTGGGCTCTGCTGCCCAAGGGAAGTGGACTTGCATGCACTTTTCTCCGCGGACGCCAAGCCCCTTGGCTGGGTTGCATCTGGAGTTTATTTTCTCCATCCTTGAGATGGTGCAGGCAGTGGTGTGGATGCTGGGGTCTGCAGAGAGTTTTACGTTTCCAGCAGCTCTACGGGGAAGAGCGCTTCCCAGGGGGAAATCACAGACCTCAGAGGTTGATTGATGGCTGACTGGAGAAGTGAAGGCTCGAATGGTAGGTTGCTAGGAGCCCCTGTTTGAAGGACCCCTCTGCGGTTTAGACGAAGGGGGAAGAAAAGACAGCTGGCCAGTGCTGACATTGAGAGATGACACTTCTGAACCCCCAGCAAAGGTTAAAGGTGTGTAGTAAGGTGGCCTTGCCACGCGTGGTGGTTTTTTTTTCTGAGAGTTGGAAAGCAAAAGCAAGCTTTTCAGGACCCCCCCTCCCCCTCTCCCGTGGCTTTTAAGAATCAGTACCGCTGCTTTATTCAAACCATTTGAATTGTAAACTAAACTGCTAAAATCCAAAAGATGGAGAGAGGGGAAAAAATCCTCCAGTCCAAGAGGATCACTTGTATAAATGTCACTTGGAGTGTAAGGTAGCATTGTTCAATGGTTCGGAATGATTTTCTGGCTATGCTATCTCAACAGCTCCTCCTGAGTGTGGAGAGTGTCTTTTTTTTTTTCCAATGGAGATGCCTTCACTCACTGCATCAGTCTGCTTTGGCCTTACCTACTTGGGAAGGTATGCCTTTGCTCTGTGAGACTTGCAACTTCAACATCTGCAGTTTTGTGATTTCTAAGTCAGACCCTAACTTGGTCCTTCCCAAGCCTGTTGGAAGTCTTTAGGAAGCGTGGTTGTAATTTGGCCATGATGTAATGGTGAGATGGTGGAGCGGCCCTGGTTGTTTGCTACAAGGTTTCAAGGTTGGCGTCTGGTTGCTCTCCTCACCCAATCCCTGGTTATGTCATCCTGTGAGAAAGAACCGTAGGTGAGAGGAGGGGAAAGCAGGCTGGCTGCCGGGTAGTGCTTTGATTTCTGTAAGCAGAGAGTGTTCTGATGTTCCAGAACTAGCTAAGAGCTGCCATTCTGCTGAGAAACGGGAGCCCTAAAAAGGGACATCGAAAGGCTAGTCCCACCATCCAGCCGTTCTCAGACAGGGAAAAGTTAAGTGGCTTTTCACCGAGTGCTGGTTGCGCTGTGGGCTGGGCATGCTATGCTGGTGCACTCCTCTTGAAACTCGAAAGGCTGGCATCCGTATGACTAAATGGTTGTAGGGGGTGCAACAGGGGGTGTTTCTTTTCTTTTCTTTTCCCTCCTAAGAGGCACATGCCTACAGACATGGAAGTGGCTTCGGGGTCACCCAGTATCCTTAAAAACACACCGCACCAGCAGCTCCCTGTGCGCATAGGAACCTTTGCACCTGCCGTGTGCCCCATGTCCGTGGCTGACAATGGGTAGGTAATAGGACAGCGGAGAAGGGTCTTGGTCGTTTCTGTCAGTACTGCTAATGGTTTTCAGAGCCCTTACCATGGGCCCTTGGCGATTGCGTAATCAGAAAACGCGTTAATGATTTTCTAACTGAGCTCATCTGTGGGTCACGTGTCCATCTAAGTTAGTTTGACTTTATGTGCGTGAGGCAGATGGAAAAAAAAATAAGATTCCTGAATAAGCCCACTGGGCATTTACTTATCTATAATAACACCTCAATCCTGGTGTGTGTGTGTGTGTGTGTGTGTGTGTGTGTGTGTGTGTGTGTGTACACGCACGCGCACGCACTCGGGCAACTTAGTCTTTGTGAGGTTTTGCTTTTATTTGGGTCCCACCCCCAGTTTCTGGAGTCTTCAGATATGGCTGGCTGCCTTCCTCGGGTCCCTCCTGACAGGGCACCAGGGAGTTGCAGGGAACCCCGGGTTGGGGTTCTTGGGACTTTCTGTTCTTCCGAGTTAGCGTTGCTCTTGTGATTTTATTCTGCCTGCACTGGTACCACTCAGTGGGACCAGACCCTAAGAACACCTGGTACAGTTGTCACTTTTCAAAGTGGGGTCTTGAACGCAACGCGAGTATCCATCCATCTTTCAAAATTCAACCGTGTAAGTCACTTTTAGCAAAAGCACATTGTGGACACATTAAGAGCTAGTATGCCTTTAATAACATTACCACAAGTGATTTCAGGAAAATGTTACCTTGCCCCCCCACCCCAAGAGACCGTTAGATCCATTTTCAATTTTTTAAATTTCTTTTTTTTGGAAATGAATAAAGGAAGCGCACCCCTTCCACCCTGGGTATTCTGTCGCAGGCGAGACCCCTGGGTTGGTGCCATGTGACTAGGCAAACTTGGGTTTTCCTAGAGGGTTAAGGCAGAGTGCCGTTTAAACAAAATATTAACTCGCCGGGTACCCTGTGTGAGCGGGCACGGTTGCTATGTAACCGAATCTAGAAAGTGAACTGCTGGAAATCTGGGCTCTCGGCACTTCTCGGGATCTTCTTTCGGAATTTCTGTTGAAAGAGCTCTTGGCAGCGGGCCCATCGCCTCTCTCCTGTTGCAAGCCAAGCGAGTTGGATAATCCTAGGGAGGACTGTAGGCCAGCCTCGCCAAGGGCATCTGTGCCTGGTGGTGGTGCATTTCATAGCCCCAGAGGCTACTTCTTGGGTTGACGGGGTCATAACTGGTTTTGACGGGTGGACAGAAGGAGGCTCGGTTTCAAAAAAATAAAAAAATAAAAAAATACAGAGCTAAGCATTGCTTCCGTTCATCTCGCTGTGGGAAGGGGGTTGTGTGAAGTGGCATTTCTAAGCCGTTTTCCTCGCGGTACCCAGCTCTGGGAAAGTGTCTTTTAGAGTGCTTGCTGTTCTTTGAGGGCAAAATGGAGCAGTTTGCGTCTCTGAAAATGTTTTATCTGATGAATGACTAATGTTAGATTCAATTGGCTGCTTTGCAGAGCATGGAGTAAGACAATTAAGGCCATTACACCCAATTTAAATAGGTGTTAACTGCATAGAACATAAAATACTTACACCCAGTAGGATGGACGCTCGCTGCCTTGAGTCTGTTGTTTATCTGGGGTGTGTGTACCTGCGTGCCTATGGATCCCAGCAGTGGAGGTGAGGTGTTTTCCTCACGTGTCCCTGCCTACCTTCCAGGCTCTGCCCTCCCAGGGCTGGGATTATGGGGCTCAAGTTTGCTGATCTCAGCTTTTTTCCCCCCATGGATGTTGGGGATCTGAACTCTGGTGCTCATGCTTGTGTGGGGAGAGCATTTAATTGACTGAGCCCTCTCCCCTGCCCCCACTGGCAATGCACAGAAAGTGTCTTCCTTTGGTGCCAAGGATAGGGAAGCGGTCCCTGTCTGCCTCAGTTGTTAAAGGGGGGAGATGGGAAGGGATGGACCTCCATGTTTATAAGTTTTCGTAATTACATAGGTCGCACTGCCTTCTCCAGGCACTGCAGTAGACAGCCGCCTGGGTCCTTGCAGTAGACAGCATCTCCTCTTTACAAAACACTGAAAACTCTCTGGTAAGGTTTGCATTCCCTTAGGAGCGGTGGGCGCGTGCGAGGGACTCCGCAGAGAAGCTAGGCATTTGTTGCTCTGCACGGTAACGTCAGTCTTTTGGCACCGGCTTTTCCGTTCGTTCTGCCTCTGCTACTGTTTTCCGAAGGGAACTTTTATCTGCTTCGAAAGAGGGGATTTCCAAATGGCAGACGGGGTTGGAACCTAGGCCTGTGGCAACATCTCCAAGGCCCCTCACATCTCCACAGTGGGATGAAGGACCATGTCTTTGCCTAACCCGGAAGGCGGGGCTTTACTGCTTCTCCTAAAAAGTCCTGCACGGGGTCACAAAGAACTTGCTTACACATAAGGACGGAAATGGTGGACATTTGTTATTGATTGGCTATTAGTCATTTACTATCTTTCCATTGTCTTTAAAGATGCCTTGGGAGGGTCCCTGAAGTAGAGGTTCTGGTTCATTTCATACTACTGTGTTTGTTTCCTGATTGTTTGTGGCTTTCTGAAACTTTTTCACTCTAAGAGAACAAGCTACGTTTCATCTTGGTGTGAGGTGGCCTGTGTCTCCACACCCTCCCCCTAACTCCTCAACCCCAATGGCACCTTTTAGGGATCCCATAGGTCCTAACTTGTGACTTCCTAGTTGCCAGGTAGCATGTGGCAGGTGGGTTCGGCAGGTGGAAATTGCTCACCGGAAATCGGCCCGCCCACCCTGTCAGCCATGTGGAGCACAGAAGGTCAAACTCGGGGTCTTGGACACATTCACTGGGTGTTTTGTGTATCCATCTTGTAGTGACTCCCATCTAATACGAGGCAATAGGGATGTCCCCATCTGACCTTTGGCCGTTTCATCCCTCGGCACCCGTCATCATACAGCTGACCTTAAAAGATGGCTTCTATGCTAAGTCTGGTTAGCAGCCAAAGTCAGGGGACTTACTTACTGTGTGGCTAATGTTGATTGTCAATTTGGCACATCTGGGGAGAAGGAACCTCATTTTGGGAATTACCTTCATGGAATTGGTCTGTAAGCATGTTGGGGGTTGGGCTTTGCTTGATTGAGAATCGACCTAGGGGAGGCCAGTCTACCGTGGGTGGTACCAACCCTAGGCTGCGTAATAAAGAGAGCTGAGCATAAGCCCAGAAGCAAGCCAGTTAGCAGCATTACTCTCTGATCAGTTCTTGCCTCTAGGTTCCTGCCTTACTCTCCTGCCCTGGCTTCCGCTATAAACTGTAATCCGTAAGCCAAATAAATCCTTTCCTCTCTGAGTTGTTTTTGGTCAGTGTTTTACCAGAGCAACAGAGATGGGAGTGAGGGCATTTACTGTAATTCCATATCTTTAAGACCAAAACTTTGAAAGGTTCCTAGGAGTAGATCCTCCCCAAACTCTGTGTACATGCGTGTGCCTGTGAATACGGATTTGCGTGCATGTGCATATGTGTGTATCACCGTATCTTCAACTTTAAAGATCTCTAATCATAAAAGGATCAGAATTGAGCTGTGCCAAGTATGATTCAGCATTGGATTATACTTGCCGGGAAGTCCCAACAGCTCACGTGGATCCGAAGGACACATGCATTGGCGATGGCCAGAGTTCAAAGGGCCCAGAACCATCACGTCTTTCCACTCTTGAGGTTGCAAGAGCCTAGTCTCCTGGTGAGCCTTTCGTATTCGGGACTGCTCTACTTGTACTCTGTCCTTTGGCCAAACATGCTCACACGTGCTTGCATGTACAAGCATGCGCCACGTAGGTCAGACAAGGTGGGAACTCGTTGTGTGTGGTAGGTCTAGGGCGTGAAGTGAACTTTCAAATACGAATCAGCCCATATTGTTTGGGTTGGATATCAGGGTAACTGACATCTGGGGTATGACACGGGTGCCACCAGTACCTCTCGACATGTTGATGCCCCAAGGTGCCGGGAAACAGGTTCAGGTAGAATCCCTTAAGAAGAGTCAGCATCCCTGAAGCTACAAGGGTGGCCACCCACAGTGGCAGAGTACAGTCTCACAGAGCCAAACTACCATCCCTGTCCTCCCTAGCAGGGACCCCCTCCGTAACGTAGAAGC
>NC_046154.1:15703330-15743330 GCF_011064425.1 Rattus rattus
CTCAGATGATTCTAGGTGGTATGACATTGGCAATTAAAGCTAGGCAGTAAGACGGTCACACCATCTCTCAAGATGGTGTCCTGTCCTCAATGTCCGGTGAGAGGCCATGGCGTAGATGTCCTTCCTACACCTTTTCTGTGCTCTGGCTCACCTCAGCCTCTCGTCAGGGGCTAGAGATTGGTAACCAGGTCAGATCACTGGGGGAGCATCTGCTGATTCCAGTGGCTTCCATGGGGTGAAGAATTTCCCAAAGGACAAGGTCTTCTACATCTTACATCACCACCATCCAGGGGTTCAGAGTATGTAACCCCCCCCCAATGGGAAGCTCTGAGATCTCATTGTGTGAAAGTTTGTGTTTCCTGTGTGTTGTGGGACTAGAAGCAGCTAAGTTACCAAATCCACTCTTCTTTCTCTTCACCGTCCCTCCAAGGAAATGCCCCAGGTCCCCAGAGTCTCTGTTGTCAAAGTCCCAGATGCCTTCCTGAAGAATGACAACCCCCAAGGATGTTACTAGATGTCCCCTATGGGGGACAAGAGAACTCCTGACTTGGGAGCTCCTGGTTGAATGGAGTGACATTCAGCATGCCCCATGGACTGAGACTCATTGGGTGGAAGTCTGTTATCAACAGTGCACCCATTGTCAAACACCAAGCCTTCTCCCTTTTAAAGGAAATACGTCCACTTCTCCAGTTCACTTCTATCTTTCAAAGACAAGGTTAGTTATCTTTACTCCAAAACATAGGTTTTTGTCATGATGCTTCTGTGAGACTTGCGGGGTGATCCACACATCCCCTGGTATCCTATTGGCTATCCCTACTTCCTAATGTACCTGGACCCAACCGGTGCTCATGTTAGAGCTTCTAGAAGGAGCCCATTGGTGGTTGATGTAGCAAACCGGCCAGCAGTCTTTGATGTAACAGGAGGCTGAGGTTCTGCAAAGCTCAGCCCTCAGAGGCTGGCAGGGCTAAGTTGGGAGGAGACAGATCCTGTGTTACAGACTATTTCTAGAAAGTGACCCTTCCCTGCTGAGCAAGCTCACGCTGGTGGCGTTAGCCAGGGGCCACTTTCCAGGAGTTTAAACATTAGCCAGGCATTTGGTCCATGTTGACATCGGGATATGACATTTCGACTGCCGTCTTTGCTGCTTCTGCATCAGCGTGTATCTGAGAAATCATAGGGGCTGGGGGAATGGCTCAGTTAGTAAAGCGCTTGCTATGTGCTCATGAGAGACTAGGTTCAAGTCCCAGGACGATGCTGTAGTCTTGTAATCACAGTTCTAGGGGAGGCAGAATTAGGCGGAGTCCAGTAGCTGAATGGACGACTGCTGACATGTTTAGCAAGCTCTGGGCCAATGAAAAGACCTTGTCTCAAAAGTCAAGGTGAACCACTCTTAAGAAAAGACACCTGAGGTGGACAACTGCCTCCATAAGCAAGTATGTGCATGTGTGCACATGTACACCCAAACATACCTGAGTAGCTGAACTCATGTGACCACTCACATCTTCAACACACTCATGTGAACACACACACACACACACACACGAACACAAACATCCAGGAAGGAAAATGGAAAATGCCCTTTTCTCTCCCCGAGTTGTACATTGGAAACACAGGGTTTGTACTTCCTGTTGCTCTCTCTCCAGTCACCCACAATCCCTGTGGCCTGCGGATCTTACGTGCTGTAGCAGACGCAGTTGGACCCACGCACAGCTCCATGTAGGACAGCACTACCCAGCAACATGGCGTCACAGTCAGGAGTCTGGCATGGGCCCTCGCTGTTGCAGGCTGCCACCCTAGAATTCTGCATCCCTTCTTGATGTTAAAATTCTTGTCTCTTGAGCCTGCCTCTGCTGGGCTTTGGCATGGTCTTGTTGCTTTGAGATCTGGACTCGTGGCTTTAAGAGAAGGCCAGAGTGCCCTGTTGGCTTGTAGACAGGAGAACACCAGTTACCATCAGAAACAGAACTGCCCGCCCCCCCAAGACTAGATTTCCAGCAACACGATTTGATTGGCCAATTGCCATCTCTAACTGGCATCGTCCCACCCCGTCTCCAGCTCTGCCCTCAGACCCCTCAAGCACGCCATCTATCACGGCATTCTCTCATTTATGCCCGTGCTATATAATGGTCTTAATCTCCACAGCACATTCCGATTTATGAGAGGAGATGGCATTTACAAAACCGCTTCTCCATTCTTCCGTAGACACCAGAAGCAGGCCCCGGCTTTCTTATAATAAACCTTCCTTTTAACAATGGTTTATCACCTGCAATTAAGATCACCTGGAAGAGCCTCTTAAACGGCTTCCATTTTTCTCCCTTTGTGTTTGGACTTGCGCTGCCGGGTTGCCCAACAATTGGGAGGGAACTGCCCGGGCAAGGAAGGGAATGCCACTCAGCAGACACACCCTGTTGGAGGGCAGGGGTCGGGTAGGATGTGGTCATCCCAGGGCCAGACTTAGCCAGGAGGACTGTCTGCTAGGCACGTTGGATTTAGATGTTCAGAGGGAGGCAATGCTATTCGTGTGAAATTGGACACGACCTGGTTAGGAGGACTCTCTATTTTCTGTCTCACACACACACACACACACACACATGCTGGTCATCAAAGAAAACAGAAAGTTTAGGGGGACTTGGAATGGCAGATGGTAACGTGCTCGCTGTGCATGAATGGGGCCTCGATGTGATCTCCAGCGCCCGCGTGAGAAAGAAGCCGGACAGAGTGGAGCGTGCACCGAATCCTAGCGCTGTGAGGTAGAGATAGGGGTCCCTGGGGCTCGGTGGCCAGCCAGCCATGCCTATTGGAAAGCCCTAGATGCCAATGACAGACCCTGTCTCAAATAAACAAGGTGGAGGTGCCTGAGGAGTAATAGCCAAGGCTACCCTCCGTCCCGCGCATGCTCATGCACCGCCCCCTCAAACCGCAACAACAGTGATAGCTACAGTCAGCCTCATTACTTGGGTTCAGTCTGGAGCGATGTTGGGAAATGACATCTCCTAGGACCGGTTTATGCTGCGTTTGTGGTAATCTAAGAAATGCTGTCATAGAGAAGCGCAGCATTTCAAACCCGGGGCATAGATCTCTGTTCCTTACCTGGCCCAACTCTTACTGTTTCTTAGTGGGAGGGGTCGGGCACCTCGCTTTACCAACAGAAGCCCCCATTCCCTCAGAGGGAGCCCCAGCCTTTTTTAGTGGTTCTGTAAAACTAAATTAGAGGGGTGTGATGTGCCAAGCCCAGGACCCAGCGCTCGCCAAGCCCCCTGTAAATGTCATTCATGAATATCTCCAAGAGTTTGGCATCCTTGGGGCTCTGAGGGAAGAGGCTATAGCCATTTCTTTGTCTCTTCACACAATTAATATTGAAGAGTGCGGTCTGGTTGGTGGGTGCTGTGCTGGGCCCAAGGGACACCTGAGCAGTTGAGTTGCCCAAAGACAAATGAAGGAAGGTTCCAAGAGGGAGGACACAGTGGGACTCAAGACCTGGAGTCTAACCCTGTCTCTGCCACCTTCGGTTTAAAGAAGAGCAGCCGGGGCTATCTCACCTCCACAGCGGTTTGCGATATGGACAGTCTGACCAAGGGGTGGGAGGTGTCACCCCTACTTCCTTTGACCATTAGAGACTTCCCACACAGCTGTAGGGGGAGGGGCACTGACTGCTTCCATGTGAACAGCATAGCTAACAGAATCAAGTATATAGAGGAAGGTTTTAATAGTGCTCACAGTTTGGGGGTGCAATCTATCATGGTGGGGAAAGCATAACGGGGAAGCAAGAGGCAGCAGGTCCAGAACTCCAGCCTAGAGGATGGTACTGCCTACGATTAAGGTGAGTCTTCCTAGTTCAATTAACTCAATATAGAAAGCCCCTGGCAGATACATATGAAGGCCAACCTAGGTAACCCCTCACAGCTGTGCCCCGCGGCATCGTCTCCTAGGTGATTCCAGAGCCCGAGAAGTTGGCACTCAATGTCAACCATCCCAGGACACGAGACACTGAGTCACCCAACGCGATTGTCATGGGTAAAGACTGACCCTTCTGAAGTTTTGTCCGCCCGTGATCCCCTTCTCGGCGTGAGTGGTATCGCCACCCACTCAGCTCTACGTCCAATGCTATTCGAGAGAACTCAGGTTGTTTCATGGGGAGAGGATAGCCTCCCCTGGTTTAACCAGAGATGCCGCAGGCCCCGGAGCTTGGCTAGGGGTGATGTGAACTCTGATGTGGAGAGTGTGGTGGTCCCAGTGCGAACCACTCAGGTGATTTGTGTCTGCGCCGGAGAAGAAGGGATACAGGTGGGTGACTTCACAGTTGAGGGAGCTGAGGCCAGCAAGGCCAAGTGAGCCGGCTGGACCACAGAGTGCTGGGGTCAACGCACCCCTGAGGCTCTGTGCTTCTCCAAGTGATGTCTGTGTAGATACAGGGATCCTTTCTGCAGGCTCTGAAAGAGTCAAGTAACAGCATAGAGGCTTCCCTGCGTGTGTGTGTGTATGTGTGTGTGTGTGTGTGTGTGTGTATGCACACGAGTGTGACAGGATATAAAATGTCTTCCTCTAGCACTTTCTGCCTTATATTCTTTTTTTTTTTTTTTTTTTTCCGAGCTGGGGACCGAACAAGGGCCTTGCGCCTGCTAGGCAAGCGCTCTACCACTGAGCTAAATCCCCAACCCCTTCTGCCTTATATTCTTGAGACGGGTCCCTCCCCGGACCAGAAGCCGGCTGTGTTTGGTGTAGACCAGCTGGCTAGAGAGATAGGCCTGTTTCTTCCTCCAGTGCTGAGGGTAGAAGCATGTGCTTTGCACATGAGAGCTAGGGATTTGAACTCGGGTCCTCAATGCTTTCCGAGGCAAACCCTCTTACACCCCCAGCCATCCCCTCAGACCCAGACACACCTTTTCTGTATCTCCATGAGGCTGTGCTAAGAAGTGAGCCGGGGAAGCGCTCACCCCCACCCCACTCCCCCCCCCACCCCAGTTTAGGGTGCGTGGCTCAATTTGGTTCGAAGAATCGGTGATTCGAAAATGAAGGGGGAAAAAAATAGAGGAGAGCAAAGCCAGATACCCAAATTAAAACATTAAATCTTGCTGGAGTTTCTATGCTCGGAGCCATGTAAATAGGGGTGAGGACAGAGTCCCTCTGCCCACAAATCAGCCTCTGGAGCTGGCCGCCCTGGCTCTCTCAGGTAGTTCAGCTCCTCACCCTCGGCGCTTGGCATTTCTGAGATACAGGGGGGTCAGAGGCTCCATTTGTCATCCTGACTGCCCTCCCTAGGGTTTCTTGGAGGCACGATCTCAGGGTTGCCTCGCGCATGAAATATGAAGCTCAGGACAGAACCGGGACATTTCAGTGCGGCAGGGGACGCAGGGGAAGGCCGGTTCTCTGCCCTTACAGGCTCATTTGCATCTATTTTGCTCCCAACCATTTGTAATATAGTGGTGGGTGTCCATCAAACAGCTATTAACGGTGCAGCCTGCTCCTAAGGGGCTGGCCGGGCCGCCTCTTACGCATCCCGGGGACAGCGTGGCCCACATGTTGGGTCATTCTGTGGTCTCCTGAGCCACTGTGGAAGTGAGAACTCCCTCTTTGTGTCTCAGGAGTCTCTTGAGGATCCTGCATGCTAATGACCTTGGCGGAGGACTCCAGCCCTTTAACTGGGCGCAGACACCTGCTCCATCAATTTCCGGGAGGCTGTCACGTTGGATCCCATCACAGATATTTTCTTGTCTGGGCAGGACAGCTGTCATGCAACCATCTACAGCCAGAGTGGGGTCAGTGCATGTGAATCCCCATTCTAAGTCCACGACACGGATGTGCACGCTGAGGGCTCAATTGATATCACCTGTGAATGTCAAACCACCGTGTTAAAACCGAGGGCCGGGGAAATGGCTCAGTCTCGAAGGACTTAGTTTGATTCACAGAGCCAACATTTTTGAAAGAGAGAGAGAGAGAGAGAGAGAGCGCTGAGGGGTTGAAGAGATGGCTAGGCCGTCAAAGGGGCTTGCACCTCTCCCCAGAGAGCCTGAGTTCGATTCCCAGCACCATGTAGGTGGCCCACAACCACCCATAACTCCAGCTTTCGAGGACTTGGCACTGTTCCCTGGCCTCTGAGGGCACGCAGGCACTCACGCACACACACATGCATGTGTGCACACACTCGCATGCACACACATATGCACATATATCCAACATCACTAAAAATAAACATTTCTAACGAGATGGGGTGCATAGCGTGCACCTATAAACCCAGCTCGGGAGAGGCAGAGTCAGGTCAATCCGCAGGGCCCGCTGGCCAGCCAGACCAACCTATTCGGTGATCTCTAGGCCAATGAGCGATCCTTTCTGCCAACACAAGGTAAACAGAGTCTGAGGCACGAGACTGCAGGTTGTCATCTGGCCAACACGCACACATCTCCACGTGTGCCCGTGTACACGCATGGACAGCACACACCCACACCCAGACTTTCACGGCATGCTGACATCCAGAATGTCCGTCGCAAACCTCTTGTGCTGAGGTGCAATCTTTCTTGGGAATGGCGACAGAACCGTT
Organism: Rattus rattus; assembly: GCF_011064425.1. Classification (NCBI taxonomy): domain Eukaryota; kingdom Metazoa; phylum Chordata; class Mammalia; order Rodentia; family Muridae; genus Rattus; species Rattus rattus. Next base: position 15,709,866 of record NC_046154.1, read on the forward strand.
TTAAAGAGGCTCTGGTTAAAGGTGGAATCCTAGGCTTATGGTCCTCGTGGGTTTCCACCACACAAGGCCTGTGTCCCCACACATGCCTAACACCAATAGCTCCTACCGCAAAGATACCAGACCCGAGTCCCATCTCAGAGATCGAATGCCTCATCCTCCTGAGGAGAGGAAGCCAGAGGGCTCCCAATAGGCCCTCCATGAAGGTTTAGATTTTTCCTTCCATCCATTCTTCGTGGCTTGCTTGCTGATATCTAGGTCTCATTGTTCACCAAGAAAGACCCTGAGGGCTGGGAGGCAGACCCCGGGGCCGTCAAGAGATTCATGAGACACGACATAGGTCCTTGGAAACACTTTGCTTGATGCTCTCAGGACGTTCTAGGAGCCCGTTTGAGAATGCCACACACGAAGGCCAAAGCTCTAGGCTGTTCTGCCTCCCATGTCTTGTAGGACTGTGTGGACCCATCTCCCCCCTTGTCCATCAGTACAGTGAGAGCAGTTGAGTCAATGGCTATATCTGTTTTGGGACACCTACTAGGTGTTAGGGCCCAGGCTAACAGGTACCACAAAGCCACTGTGGTAGACCATCAGGGACGAGGATAACCGTGGTATTGGCGTCTGCCGAGTGCTTAGGTGGGACAAGGACCTGCGTAGAGGAGGTGTATATAGTTCTATTTAGATCCTGACCTCATTGCTCACAGCCGGCTTGATTTCGAAATGAGACGACCCAGGCAGAGCATCTGAGTCACACAAGGGTAACGTCGGCATGAGTGGCCTACTGACTACAAAGCAGGCCCATCTGCCTGTCTCCTTTCTTCCTCTCTCCTCCCTTTTCCCCCTTCGTATATATGTTACATGTCCACATTTGTGTGCGTGTGTGCTTTTGCCTGTGTGCTTATAGGTGTGCAAGCCAGAGGTTGACAACATGTGCCTTCCTCAATCTCCTTCTGCCGTATTGTTTGCGACAGCATCTCTAGACGGACCTGGAACTCACTATTTCAGCTAGGCTGGCTAGCCAGGAAGCTTGAGGATCATGCTGCTTTCTCCTTTCCAGTGCTGAGGGTATAGGTGATGTCACAGGGCCTGGCTGTTTATGCACTCACTGGGCATCTGGACTCAAGTCCCCATATTTGTGCAGCATGCATTTTACTGACAGAGCCCCCCCCCCCATCCTCCATGACCAGGCCTGTTTTTAACCAGCATGTGTAACTCTCTTATGAGAACTCCTAGTCACCGTACACTGTGGTAAGAGATGTATAGGTGGTGCAGGATAGACAGAAGTGTCACTGGGGACATTCTGTTCAGACAAAGGCAAGGGAGGGCATGGCAGTCTCCAAAGGAGGTGAGCTTGGATAGGGCCTTAAAGGGAAGGCAGAAGAGGGACAGAGATGTATGTATATGTGTTCTAATACACGTTGAAATGAGAATTTCTTCTCTTTAAAAAAGATTTGTTTTATTTATTTGCGTGTGTGCGTGACTGTATGCACATGAGGTGGGGACGCACGTGAAGGCCAGGAGAAGATGGTGGGTTCCTAGAAGTGGGCATTTCGGGATGGTCGGGCTGACGACGTGAGCTGGGATTCAGATTCAGGCCCTTAGGATTGACAGCGAGCTTCTTAACTGCTAAGCGGTCTGTCCGGCCCCAGAATGAGAATTCCTAAGGGAACCTCTCACATCCTTGAGGAACTCAGAGGTGGCATTATGTCCTAGCATGGGCTTTCTCGGACTAGAGGTGGCCTCGGTTCCAGGCAGTCAACACCAGCAGGTTGCCAATAGCCCTGCCCAGTGATGCCCATGCTTTGGAATTTTAAGGGTAAGGAGGTTCTTATCCTGCAAGTCCCAGTGCCTACGAGGTACAAAGAAGCTGACCAAGGGAGAGCATGGAAGACAGAATGCACGCGCACACAGTCACACACACGTGTGGTATGTATGTTTGTATATTGGTACATGTAGTGCGTATATATGTGTGATGTGTGTGTATATGTTTTTTGTGTGGTATGTGAATATGTATGTGTGGTATATGTGTGTATATGCATGGGATGTAGTATGTGTGTGTGCTGTGTGTCTATGGTACGTGTGGTGTGTGTTTGTGTATGTGCTATATATCGGTATGTGTGGTGTTTGTGATGTGCATGTGCATGATGTACTTATGTGTGTGTTTGTGTGTGGCATACAAAAGGCATGTGTAATGTATGTGTGTATATGGTGTGGTGTTTGTGGTATGTGTGTATGTGTTTATGTACGTGTGTGTATGTGTATGTGTTTGTATATGTGTGTGTATATGTGTGTATATGTGATATATGTGTGGTGTGGTGTGGTATTTGTGGTATGTGTGTATGAGTTTATGCACATGTGTGTGTATATGTGTGTGTGTGTGCATTTGTTTGTGTGTGTATAACCAGAGGTCAATGCCAAGTGTCTTTGTCCGACCCGTCTCCAGTGCATCCTGTCGCCACCTCTGAGGCGCTGGCATTGCAAGCAGGTGCCATCACACTTAGCTCTTCATGCGGCTTCCGGGAATTTGAACTCAGGTCCTCATGAGTCCAAGGCAAACACTTTTCCTACTGAGCCTTCTCCCCAGTCCTGCAGCCTCAGCTTATTCTATGAGAAATGGAAACATAGTCTGGGTCAGCGGTGAGGCTCCTAGGAACTCTACAGAGCTCCTGGCACTCCGGACTTTTGATGCAAGTCTCAGTACATTTGTCATCAAGTCCTGGTCACTGACAACGGTCCTCTCTCTCAGCTCTGCCTAGTCTGAGCCACCCTCCCCAAATAGGAACCATCTCACTAGCCACAGGAGGGACCACAGCAGCTGGCCACTCCAAGGAGGACATTGTCCCGGAGTTTAACCTGTGACAGGAGCTGCTGAGGAAGAAGACAGCTGCTGGAGGTGCACAGGACTGAGTCCTCTCTGTACTGGGCCATGGGGAATCGGGGACAGGACCCCCAACCTGGTCATTGGTCAGGCACTAAACAGCTAATGGGTAACAGGATGGTGGGAAAGGGGGAGGGGCTTCCTGCCTGCCAATCCCAGAGCCCTTCCTTTCAAGGTGTGCAGGATTCCCCACCCCCAGCCCCTCGAAACCGATGCTGTGGCTTTGTTTGCCTTTTGAATGCAGAAAGCCAGTTTGCTGAATCCAGGCGCTCACATAGGCAGAGTGCTATTCGTGTCTGCTGTGCCTTCAACCACGCTGCTTTGCAAAATCCAGGGCTGGAAGGAGCCCCGCCCCACCCCAAACTCCTCAAGTATGGCTCAGTCTGTCATCACTGGGCTGGCTGACAGTTGACATTTTTCCCGTGGAAGGGGAGATAGCAAGAGTTGTTGGAGCCTCACCTGAGATTCCGGCTACCCTTTGTCGCCATTTGTATGCAATCCTGCCCTATATCTCGTTGTCTGCAGGAGTGGGTAGAAGGTGCTAGATCATACAGGAGCATAGAGAAGGTTGATAAAAGATGCTCCATCTGTGGGCCTATGGGAATGCCCCATCCATCCCGGATGTAGACTTTCTGGCTGAGCTACTTGGGGGTCTCCGGCCCTCCCGCCAATACCCCCTCACCCATGCGTCATAAGTGGATCTAGTAAATAACTCGCTGGTTCCCCAGGGTGAACGGGATAGACTCCTACTTTGGTTTGTCCTGGAGTCCTCATGAGGATGGGAGGCCACTGCTTAGGGAATTCTCCCAACAGCACCACACTGACTCCCAGAGGCCCCTTGGCTTTGCTCGGATCCTCACATTTGGGACACCTAGCACTGTCTTAACATTCTCCCCAAAACACTCCTCAGAGTGGCCCTTCCCTTCCTGACACCCCAAGAATTTGTGCCTTAACTGAAGGGGTCACCTTGACAGAATCCAAGGAAATGGCACGAGTAGGAAGATGCAAAACCCACTTCTTGCCCGGACATTTTAAGGATGCCACCCAGGAGGAGACCTCCAGCCAGTCTCCTCCAGAACAGGCCATCAGCCACTGCGAAAGCCTCTCCCCGCCTCGGCAGGCATTGAAGGGGCAATTTTGGAAGAAAAATGTACCGATTTATCTTCTCCTTTACCCCGTGTCTGGAAGTCAGCTGTGCCTCTGACGTCTGAAACACAACAGGCCTTTAATAAATGACAGCAGTCAGAAGTCCCCAAGGCAGCCCGTTGGAACTCCATCTTGGAAAGAGTGGACTGTATTGATAGGTTTCAATGAGGTTTGCTTCACATCAGTCCCGGTCGGGGTGGGTGTAAACACAGCAGATAGGGATACGTGGAAGTCTGTTGACTAAAATAAGGCACCTTCGAGAGTTCTCGAGCCTTATGAAGTATAAATCCCTTGGGAATCTCTGTTTCCCCTTTAAGCCTTACCCAAAATGAAATTTGGGTGTGCCTACCTTCAGTTACGTGCAGCTTTGTGGTGGGGTGGGCTCTGAGAACCTCTTGGTTAGTTAGACATTGCTGCCACGTGTGAACATCGACGACGGCAGGGTGAGCTTACATGACGCAGTGGCCACTTCCTGGCCCAAGGTAAGTAAGCCTGAAGCCAAGACTCTGCTCACGGTAGGCTTTCTGTCTTTGTTCTCTCTCCCTCTTCCTCTCCCTCTCCCTCTCCCTCTGCCTCTGTGTGTGTGTGTGTGTGTGTGTGTGTGTGTGCGTGTGTGTATGTGCACATGAGTGTATTTTGAGATCATGTGTGCATGCTCTGTGTGTCTCTGTGTGTGTGTGTGAGAGAGAACATGCAGTAAACTTTCTTTTCTCTGTCTCTATCTCTCTCTGTTTCTTTCTGTGTGTGAGAGTGTGTGAGTGTGCGTGAGAGAACATGTGTGCATGCTCTGTGTGTGTAAGAGAGAGACAGAGACAAAGAGACAGAGAGAGATTTGCAGAGGATTATCTTAGCTATCATTCCTCAGTAGCCATTCACCCCGTTTTTTTGAGTTGACCAACTAGACTAGGCTAACAGGCAGACCACCGGGCTCCCCAGCACTAGAAAGTGCATACTGCCATTCTTGGTTGTTTTCCATGGGTACTGAGATTTGAACTCAGGTCCTTATGCTTGCACGGCAAACCCTTTAACGACTATGCTATCTCTTCAGCCCTACTATTCGTTATAAATTCTTACCCAAAGTTGTGAGGGCTCTACAAAGCCTCCATGAGACTTACACAAGCAGAACAGCGTGCCCATGACAGCAGAACTCAGTAAAGAGACGTCATTCATTCGTGAAACCAAGTTGATTTTTTTCGGGGGGGGGGGGTGAGCCCTGGTTCAACAGGATTGGTTCCTATCTGCAGTGTCTGTGCTGCCAATGTCAGAGGCAGCTTTCGCCTTTGTGGGGATAAATACCGCTGTGAGCGACAACTCCCAGAGACATCGTTATCACATTGCTTTGGAACTCCAAAGCCCCACACCTTCCCATTCCCTCCCCTCAAGCCCCACCTGCTCTCCCCCCAGACATTACTCCAAACCTCACCTGAACAAACAGGAACTCTTGGCTTCTCAATGAGGTGATGTCTGGCTTTTCCAGGGAAATCTCACAGGTAATTGCTGGGCTAGGCCAGGAGCCATCCTAGAGAGGACTGCGGGTGCCCAGGCTGTGTCACCTAGGGAATGCCCCACCCCATGTGGTAAGTATGGAAGGAGTTAGCAGTGGTCCCAGGCACATGATCAGGGGGCCTCTCTGGGGCCCACGCCCCTCCTTCCTCGGCGTGCAGCCCATATGCTGGTTTCAGTCACTGTCCGGAGGGTGAGAGCGTCAGGAGACCCACAAAGTAGCCTTCAAAGTCGGAGCTGTGCTGAGCTATGTAGCCTCACGTATTTTGGAGCCATCCAGGGATCACGTTCCGACTGTAATTAAAAGAGAGGCAGAAGCGGCGCGCGTCACACGAGTGGAACACAAGTCATTTAAAAGCATGGAACCCACAGGAAAGAAAACCCACTTGGAGAAATCCCCTTCAAAAAGAAAGCCCCCAAAGAAGCCTCGCTTATTTTAGAAGCTAAATAATAAAAAAAAAAGTGCTTAGTGAGAGTTCAGCAGACTCTGTTTAAGGGAAGGTGGGACTCGGAGACTATTTTGACAAGACAGAGTTTTGACTGAAGTTTGGGGAGCGCTGAAAGCGTTACTTTCAGATGTAATTATGTGAAATTTCAATTATCACCCATCCCTTTTAGAAGTCTTTCCGTTTGGCAGGCAATTAGCAGAAATGACAGGGGCGGGGGTCTGCGAGGCACGCCGTGTGATGCTTCCCAGGGTCAGACCCACTTTCGGTAATTAGATGTCCTGGCTGCCCTGGGAACAATGCCAATGGGGAGTGGCCCAGTGTGACCCAGGAATCCTGGTGGCCCACTACTGCACGCTCTGCGGGTCCCACCCCTGTTCAGTCCCGAGAATTGTCATATGCATCTCTTCTTAGTCACCCAAGGGATCCTGAGAGGATGTGTCAAGACCCTCTAGACCCGGATGTTCTTAGACTGTAGGCTTGAGCCGCCGGAGCAAGCCAGGTACAGGGGCATCACTGTCTTGTCCGTCCTTCCGGCTGAGCTCAGGATCCCGGCCCCGCTGAGGATGCTGAGGGTGTTGGGAGAGGCAGTTCCTTCTGCGCTGTGCCTCTCCAGCCGCCTGCACACATTACATGATTCGATGACCCAGGTTGTCAACCGCATGTCACCACCACCACCACCCCCCTGACGTTTACTCAGAAGCCTCGGCTAAGTGCTAAGAGAAGATGCTGCGAACGCAGTCCTGCAGCCATCAGCTGGCCTGGTGGGGGAGGGGTCACTTCACGGTGGGCTAAGTGGCCTGCAGCACACAGCTCGTGGCAGCCCCTTGAGATATATGGCACACTTAGCTGGCACATAGGGAAATAGAAGTCCAGATAGCTCAAGGGCTCATAACCTGCCCAGGGACTGCAGGCTCACGGAGGCAGAAGGAGTTCGGATCCAGCTTTGATTTTAGCAGCCTTGCCGACTGTGGAAGCTCCATTAGTGACCCCTTCAGCCTTCAGTCACCCCGCTATGAGTCTCTGAATGGTCCTCCTATTGGTCACTTCTGATAGAAACCTTCCCCATAGTCCAGCACCAGCACCTGGCTGCCATGCTCCAGCCACACTGATAGTCTGTGTTCGTGTGTGCACATGTGTTAGTCTGTGTTCATGTGTGCACATGTGTTAGTCTGTGTCCGTGTGTGCACATGTGTCTGTATGTTTGTGGAGGCCGGTGGTCATTCTCCAGAAACCATCTACAGTGTTTGACTTGAGGCGGAGTCTCTCACTTGGATCTGGAATTGACCAAATAGGTTAGACTTGTTGTGCAGTGAGTCCCATGGCTGTGCCTGGCTCTGCTTTTTTTTGGTTCTTTTTTTCGGAGCTGGGGACCGAACCCAGGGCCTTGCGCTTTCTAGGCAAGCGCTCTACCACTGAGCTAAATCCCCAACCCCAAGTGCTGGTATTTTAAATGCTCTCTACACACTGGGCCATGGTCCTCAGATTCAGGCCCATGTGTTTCCACAACAAGGACACTCTACTGAGCCGTCTCCTCAGCCTCCACAATTAGACTCTAACTCTTCTAAGTTCTCAAAGCTTTAAAGGGTGCCAGCAATCTGTTCCCACCTCTTCACACACACACACAAACACACACACACACACACACAGAGAGAGAGAGAGAGAGAGAGAGAGAGAGAGAGACAGAGACTGAGACAGAGAGAGACAGACACAGAGACAGAGAGACAGAGACAGGGAGAGATGCTTAAAGGCCTTTTCTGTAAGCTTCAGGGCTCCATGGGAGACCGTGTGCCAACCATGCGCTCCTGGGGGCATTCCCTGTGACTCCTGTGATACTTCACTGAGCACTTGCTATGTCGCAGGTGCCATTAGAGACCCTGGGGATAAAACGGGGATAAGGAAGTAAAGGAGAGAGGCAGAAACAGGTGCATCTAGAGAACATCTGGGAAGCTGAGGCAAACAGGCCAGGAAGGGAGACAGGGATGGGGCCTGGGGCTCCTTCCAAGCCAGGTCACACGGCAGAGGAAAGCATGCGCCCAAAATCTACAACAGACATCAAGACAAGAGGGAGAGTATGTGCAAAGGCCTATGCAGCTGCAGCCTTCTTGTGTGTTGGAGGAGAGTAAGGAGGCCCACGGAGATATAGCTTAGCAAGACGGGGAAGGAGAGGGGGTCACAGTAAAGGGACAGGCCGGCGTCAGAGGGGCAACTGGGCAGAGTGCAGACTGGGTAAGAATGTGGAACTAGGGATGTACCAATGGCTGGTGGCAGTGTGGCTCCTTGTCTCTCGGTCTCTGTCTCTGTGTCTCTTTCTCTCCCGCCCTCTCTCTCCTTCTCTCCCCCTTTCCCTCCCTCCCCGTGTGTGTGTGTGTGTGTGTGTGTGTGTGTGTGTGTGTGAGAGTGTGTGTCTGTGTGCACATGCACACGCATGCGTGCATTTGCACACGCACACACTATTGTATGTGTGCACCAGAGGTTGATGTCAAGTGTCTTTCTCAATCACTCACCCTTCCTTCCTCCTTATTTTTGGGAACAGAGTCTCGCTCGCAGTAGGAGCTCACTGGTTAAGCTACACAGCCCGACCACTGAATCCCCACAGTCTGCCTGACTCTGACCCTCCGGGGTTGGGATTGCAGGTGGATAGCACCATGCCTGCTTTATATGTAGGTGCTGAGGATCCAAAACAAAGCTGGTACCGTCTCTGGGCTGGTTCGTCCCAGTGGGACAGAGCGGCCCCCCAACCCTCTGCCACAGGTCTGAAGCTTTACACCTGGGCTACCATTCATGGCGTCTGGGTTCATGGCAGCTCTGTGGACCATGTGTGTGTGCGGATTCTTAAGATTTGTTTGAAAAGACGACCTTTGGTTGCCAGAGTAATTTTGGTTCAAGTTGGCACCCGAAACAAAGCGGCCTTTCAAGGTCCCCATGGCCTATAGGCAGCCAGGACTTTTTCAATGAGATGGTGGGAAAGTTGCCAAGTCGTTTTGGGCCCTGTAAATTAGGCCTTGTTTAAAAATTTAGATAAAGCCCGACGTGAGAGAGAAACGCTTTCATAACATGCAACGTGAATTATGCGGCAGACCCTTTTCAAGTTCAATGGAACCGTTCTCTGGAAGCTCGGAGACATGAAATGCCTCAGATGTCAAAAGATTTTTCATTTATTGTCCCAAGTAAAACGAGGGCGTTTTATGTGGTTTAATGGCTCCCTCAGACGCACATGTAAATGGAATTCGCTTGGAGAACGCTGGGCCTGTTTCTTGGTCGGTTTTCACAAACCTGCCTCCTTCCATTTCCTCTCAGCAGCCTGTGAGGGCGGGTCCCGCGGTCCCCACTCGGAGACGGGAATGCGTAGCAGAAAGCTACCCATGTCAGCTGTAGGCTCGCCACCAACCCGTCGTGTGTCTGTCGTTAACCCGTGACAAACCCAGAAGCATTGTTTCACCTTAGCCAGGTGTTCCTAAACAGGCCATGGATGACACTGTGGGGGACAGCAGTCCCTGGGAAAGATTTAAGGTATCTATTTATTTGTTAGCGTCTGGTGTCCTTTTAAAAAGATCCTTGTTTGCTTTTTGGGGGGCACACACACACATTCGATAGTACATGTGTGGTGGGTGGTCAGGAGATAACTTCAGGAGTTGGCGTCTTCCACCTATGGGTCCCGGGAATTGAACTCAGGTCATCGGGATTGGTGGCAAGCCTCTCTGGCCACTGAAACCATCTTGCCAGCCCAATCTGACCACCTCAAAGGTGCTTTGTTAATGTGGCAGCTGCTTCCTCGGAAAAGTCACCATCTCTCTCCTTTTTCTGGGTCACTTAGGGTATGATCAGTTGTGTGTGTGTGTGTGTGTGTGTGTGTGTGTGTGTGTGTGTGTGTGTGTGTCGGGGGTTGTGTGTGAGTATGTACATACACGTGGAAATCAGAGGATAGCCTTGGCTGTCATTCTTCTTCTGCCTTCCGTCTTTCGTTTGTGAGAGGGTCTCTCTTTTACCTTTACTAAGTAGGCTAAGGCTAGGATGTTCAGCAAGTCCCAGGGATCCCCTCTGCCCCTCCACCTCCCCACCCCCAACCCCTCATCTCACCATGGCCAGGATTATTAGTGTGTACCACCATTTTTTACATGGTTCTAGGGGGCAAACACAGGTCCTCACGCTTGCAAGGTAAGGACTTCGCTGAGGGAGCCTTCCGTGCAGCCCCTAGGATGTTACCTATTGTACGGAACAGCAGGCCTCGCTATCCTGACTAAAACTGTGATGGATGTGTCTGCTTTGGAGACGCAGGCACATGTGCTCTTCCCACACATCCACAGCTGCTCTCCTTGGGCAAGGACTCATCTCTATTCCTTCCTACTGACCTCACCTGCAGACAGCTTCGCCTCCTCGTCCAAAGATGCCTCCCTCTGTGCCCACTGCCTCCAAGGGTCCTGTATTCACATGTCCCTATTCCCATACACTGGTAAAGAGTTGGCCTTTTTATTAACCTTCCAGTGTGGAAAAAGGAGTCCTGGATTCAGGTCTGACTGGTTTGGACAGGTTCCATCTGCAGCTCTGGTCCCAGAGGTTGGAGCAAGGATGTGTGAGGGGACCGACCAGAAGAGGAGGCAGGGGAGTGCGTGGTGAGTGACCTCCTTATTCATACCTCAGTGGGCCATGATCCCTGGGACCAGAGCTAACATGAAGCAGTGGCCTCTGGTGTGGAAGCGAAAAATGCCTCCCCAGGGAGTGCAGCGTTTGCCATTGACCATGGTGTAAATATCCCTTCTGTGGCTGATTGTAAGCAGCTGGGGATATGGTAGCTCAGAGGCAGGGCGCTGGCCTTTGCAAGCACATGCCAGGGGTTCCATTCACGTATAAGAAGTAACGCAGTCAGTCACCAAGGCAACTGTCACTGAACATGAGGTTGGGGACAGGAACACTTACTTGGCTCTCAGGTCCGTGCACTACTGTGACACCTCCCCCAGGAGCCTGGGCATGTTATATAGAGGGAAGGGTTGGATCATGAAGTCCAGTGCAGAAGGGGAAAGGAGAACACGGGATGTGTACCTGAGCTGTGCCTGGGGTGCCACAAAGGACAAGGGACTAACTCAGCCTGGGCCTCCATGGTGCAACTTAAAGACAGGAGGTAGTGGTGTTTCTCATCTCCTCCATGAATGTTCAGATAATGGAGCAAATTGAACTAGAATTAGAAGGTATCTATCCAAGCCATGACTCTCAGGCAAGCCCTTTAACCTTTCTCAGTCTGCACAGCCATAAATGACTTTCATAGTAACCTGTCCCTCCAATGGACCATTGTGGGGCATTGAGGGGACGTGGCTATGTATTCCTAACGGAAGGCTATGTAATTCTTCATAATGTATCTTTCACCCTAAATGAACCACAATTCAGTCACATTGTATAGAAGAAGCCAGGGCTCCAAAGTTGGACGGGCATGAGTTCAAACTCCAGGTCTCTTGTTTTCCAGCTGTGTGGCCTTAGGAAAGACTGAACCTCTCTGAAACTTTGTTTCCTCCTCAGTAGACTGCAAGGTAATGCTACACACTGTCTTGAAAGATTGTCGCAAAGATGGAATTAAGTTGAATGTCTGTATGGATAGGAACGATGTAAGTCATTGGTTTTTTTTTTTTGTTTTGTTTTGTTTTGTTGGTTTTTTTTTTTGTTTTGTTTTGTTTTGTTTTTAACCTAATCATGTGCCATTACATCTTGGATGAAATCTGAACACCACAGGAATCCATCGCTTTTCTGAAAAGAGCCCTAACTTTAGTTCAGAAGTCTGTCTTTCCTTTCCTTAGCATATGAAGTTCCTAGCCAGCATCCTCCTTCACACCCAATGACGTAGGCCAAACAGTATCCTTATTTCTACTGACTTCTGCCATTAGTTCAAAGATGGGCCCATCCTCCAATCAGAGCAAATCCAAGCACATCAGTGGCAGCTCCTAGGAACTGTGCTCTGTCTGGAGACTCAAAGGCTGGAGCAGTCGCAGCCTTCTTAGCACCAGGAAGAGAGCCAGTATATAAACAAGTATCAGATGACGGGGGCTGGCAGAGACATAGCAATTACATATGTCCATATAAGACACTATACATGTGTGTGTATGTGTGTGTGTGCATGTATTTCATAAATGTGTAGGTGCTGCTGCACATGTGTGTGTAGGTATGCTTGCCTGTGTATATGTACGCGGAGACCAGAGGTTCCCAGTGTCTGTATCTACCTTGTATTTTTGAGTCAGGGTCTCTCATTGCATCTGGAACTTATTTTTTGCCTAGCCTGGCTGTCTCTGGGATCCTGCTGTCTCTGCCCCTAAGAGTGCCAAGCTTAGAGTTGTACACTGCCACATCTGACTTTTTACTGGGGATCTGAACTTGGGTCCTCACACTTAGGCAGCAACCACTCGACCCACTGAGCCATCCCCCCAGCTCGGGTTAGAAATTTCCAGAAGGGAAATGTGTCTGCACCTGGGGGATCAGCTTTAGAAAGTTTCTGCCTACAGGTGGCTCTGGGGCCCTGCAGCCTCCAGTCAACCTCAGTGTCCGTCTCTCCTCCCTCCCCTTCTCGTCCTCTTCCCCTCCCCCTCTCCCTTTCCATCTCCCTTTCTGTCTTTCCCCTTCCTACCTCCTGCTCTAGCTGCTCATCCTCTGGGTCTAAGTCCCTCCTACCGCACAGCTCCTCCACCTAGGGAGGCTCATTCCAAAGCTTCCAGCTGGCACTGCTTGCTGGGGACATGAAGACATGAGGCTCCAGGTGGTGCACATCACAGCTTGTCACCTCAGTCTGTGTACCCGAGACAGTGTGAGAGTGCTGGAGCCCACATCCTCGCTGGTGCTGGCTGGATTCCTCTCAGGAGAGTGGAAACTCCCAGGCAGTTGCTCTCCTCTATAGCCAGGCACTCTATAGATGAAGAAGCTGGCGTGTGAAGGGCAGACCGGCTCATAGGTGTGTGTGCCCAAAGGTCTATGTTGTTACTCTGTGTGGATATGGGCATGTGTGTACAGAGGCCACAGGTCATCATTGGATATCTCCTAGATTGCACTCCATCATTTTTTTTTTGACACATCTCTCACTGAACCTGGAACTTAGCAATTTGGCCAGGCCAGCAAGCCCCAAGAACTCCATTCACAGCCCCTAACCCCCCCTCCCCCGAGTCGCTGACTCCCTGGTGCTATGCCTGGCTTTTGTGTGTATTATGTATATGCACATATGTATGGTGTGTGTGTGTGTGTGTGTGTGTGTGTGTGTGTGTGTTAGCACTCACCTGCTTGCATGCATGAGGGCACACATATCATAGTGCAGGTGTAGAGTTTAGAGGGCAACCTTGGGTGTTGGTCCTCCCTCCCCTTCCACTTTGCTGCAGACCTGGTCTTTGCCTGCAAGCTTCCAGGGATTCTCCACCTCTACCTTCCATCTCCCCAGAGGAGTGCTGGGACTGCAGCCCGCCACCAGCTTTACATGGGTTCAAACTCAGGTCAGCAGGTTTACCCACCGAGCCATGTCCTCAGCCTACGTACCTGGTGTTGAGACTCCAGCTTCAGAGACAGTGTGGGGGAGATCTGGGGTCAGATATTTTTTAAGGCCACACTGCAGCTTCTGCTCAGCTTCCACGGATTTTAATAAACATTATTTGATTGGATTTTAGAAGTCTGAGGAAGACAAAATGAACATTTTCACAGTTCCCTGTCAAACCCGAGTGTGATCACCAAACTGTCAAGTTAAAATAGAGCAGGAGGAGACACAGCTCGTGTGAGCATCCCTTTTGCTGGTGGGAGCTTCTTGGGACTTTCTGTGATTTGCATTTTTTTTCTCCTCTCTCCCACCATCTCCCTCAGCAAGTGCTAGCTGAGCCTTCTGGGACCGGATGGTGGGCACCAGTGGGTTCACCAGAGGATTCCTGAATGGTACCAGTCAAGATGAGTTTGAATGCACTGCGTACTTGCTTTTATTTAAAATCAAACTTGTAGAGCAGTGGATCTCAACCTTCCCTTAATGTAGTCCCTTACGTTCTGTGACCCCCCGACCATAAAGTTATTTTTCCTGCCACTTTATAACTATAATTTTGTTACTGTTGTGAATCATAACGTATCTTAATGTAAATATCTGATATGTGACCTCCAAAGGGGTTGTGATATCTCTCTGTCTCTTCTCTGTCTCTTTCTGTCTCTCTGTCTCTCTGTCTCTTCTCTGTCTCTCTCTGTCTCTTCTCTGTCTCTCTCTGTCTCTTCTCTCTCTCTCTCTCTCTCTCTCTCTCTCTCTCTCTCTCTCTCACACACACACACACACACACACACAACCACAATCACATGAACACATAGGTGATTTTAAAGAGCATTGTGTATGAACGCTTTATTACCTAGAAGACTCCGTGTGTGTGTGTGTGTGTGTGTGTGTGTGTGTGTGTGTGTATACATGCCTCTCACTGGCCCAGAGCTTATCGGTTCTTCTAGACTGACTGCTCAACAAAGCCACAGGATCCTCCTGTCCCCTCCTCCATGTTGCGGTTACAAGCAGACGCCATCCCTCCTGGCATTTCATGCAGGGTGCTGGGACTGTGGTCCTGTGTAGCAGACATTTCACTGACACATCTCCTCAGTCCCTTTCCTTGATTTTTTTAAATCTCCTTATCTGAATTCTACTCATCTTCTGATCTATTCTGCAACTAGAGCCTATGAGGCCATGATGTCGTCTCTTCCCCCCTTGTTCTTGCTGGGGCTGACAGGTAAACGAGACCCCCAAGCATCTCCCCGCAGATGCTCCCTTGTAGGACTTCATCCTGCAGGTGCCCTCATATACCCACCCTTGACCACCTTTTGGGTCTGCACCAGGTAGTCGTCCTTCTCCAGAAATGGCCCGGAGGGATGAGCACACGTGTTTCTTCATGGTGGTGACTCCCTGTTGGTGCAGAGTGACAGCACATGCTTAACATTGTCAGATCTGGTTACTGTCATATCTTTAGTGTCCATGGGGGGTTGGTTCCAGGTTCCACCACAGAAACCAACACTCGAGGGTACTCAAGTCCCATGTGGAAGATGTCAGTATCTGCAGGTGACCTCAGTGTGTCCTCCCAAATGCCCTCCATGACCATCAACACTGAGTGGATTATGGTGCCCAGTACAAATGTGAAGTCGGTAGAAATGGCTCCTTGGCTGTGCTGTTCGGTGAGTGTGAACTAGGAAGCAAGTTTCAGGGCTTGGGGGGAAGCTCGGTGGTAAATTTATGTGCTTAGATGTGCCCAAGTTTCCAAGCTCCCTCCTCAGCACCAAAAGCAAGGGTATACATATTTGGTACGAGCATAACTGACATAGACAGCGTGCTCCATGAACTAGGCCGAGGATGCTAAAACGAGAACTAGAGACAGAAGAGGATCCAGCATTCCCCGGGGGGCTCCAACAGTGGGTATCTCACACCACCTTATTTGCATAGCTTCTACAGCAAGGGTTTGCTTTTTGGAAATGTCTAGACTTTTTTTAAATCAAGTATCTCTGATCTGAAGATGGTTAAACTCGATGATACAGAACCACGGACGGGCGGTCTCCGGTTTCCATAGAAGACACCATTCTTTTCCCCCTCTCTGCATCTCTCCTTCCTTGAGCATGTGTCAAGGTGGCCGTGGGGACGGGACAGCCTAATACTATGCAGCCAGTACACAGAATACCCTCCTCACTCTATCTTGAACTGTCCCTGTTGGGTGAACCTTGATCACTCACAGGAAGATCCATCCAATGCCCCCAGGTCCATTTCTACCGAGCCTGCTTGGTAAAAGATAAACGACCACAAAGGATTGTGGGAAATACTGTGTCTGCTTAGGCAAGGAAGGTGACTGGAATATGAGTCACCTCTGGAAGGATAGGGGTGAACATGCCTCTTGAATAATCTCTATTCCTCCCCTTCCTCTTCCTCCTCCTCCTCCTCCTTCTCCTCCTCCTCCTCCTCCTCCCTTTCACTCTACTCTTGATGGATGGGCAGCGGCATCCTTCTACAGGTGCCCCTGCCTCTTGCACTACCTCATCTGTAGTCTCAACTTCCCACCCGCTCTGCATCTCTGCCGACAGCACATCTCCTATGGTGCCAGGTCACAATTGGGATCCTTAGGTGGGCCCTGCTATCTTCCTAGCTCTCCCTTGGTTTACCCTTCTGACACTGTCCCACACACAGACACTGGGCAGAAGCCACTTTGATATGCCTTTCTTTGGTCTCCCAAGACACTTTTCAGATCCCTCTTTGGCCAGATGCCCTTATTGAGTCTCCCTTGCCTGGATAGCTACATAAACACCGCCCCCAAATTCCAAGGCCCCAGAGAATGGGACTCTGCTTAGGACACTTAGTCCCCAGAAGGCCCCACAGCAGAAGCTGGGGCAACGGGAAGGGACCTCCCTTTCAAATCTTGAAGCAAAAAGCAGTTAGGAACTCTCTCTGGGGACAGTCCCCAGCCGCTCTCCAAGCTGGAAACGAAGTGGCCAGCTGTGAAGAAGGGAGGCATCATTCACAGCAGCTTAATGGTTTTCGGCGACATTAAAGATTAATGTTGAACGTCGGCACTCTTAGTAGTCAAACGTCTCCTTGAAGCTGGGGTATCTGGAGATCGTCCCTGTAGGAGACATTGGGGCCTGTGACCATAGTCTATTTGGAGTGGTCCAAATGCCCTGGGGAAAAGAGACCATCTGTGAGCAGAGATGGATTTCGATGGCTCAGGCACAAGGCCGGGTGTCTAAGCAACTTCCTCCTGCCCTCAGATACCCAGCCTGTAATTTTCAGGTCTCCCTACTGCTCTGTCCTCGCTTTTGTGGCTAACACAGAAGGTAGACAGTCTCGATGCCCGTTGAACACTGTGACACGGACTGTGTGCTACCTTTGATTCCTTTTCACCATCCAGGAAGGAAGGGGACATAAAGTTCTCCTTCCCGAGGCTGCCTAGTGCTTCCCATAGTAGGTCCAGTGCCGTGCGTCAGCCTTGCGTATCGCTGACTCCCAGAATCCTTTGCTTCTGCTTCCCTGTGAGGTCAGAGGACTGGAGACGTACAACCGCAGCTGGAGACCCCGCTCTGTAACATAGCTTTCACCTCTGCTCCCCTCCATCAAGTGCCAATAGAAGACAGGCATAGATTACGATCTGGAAGTCCGTGGAAGGTTCTTCGAGAAATGCCCTCGCTGTGTTGGCCCCTGAAACAACAGTGTTTTTTAAAAAACCCAATCTGTTGCTCTAACCAAGTTTAAAAACATCCCTTCTATTTCAGATTGAAAAGCTTCAAATTATTTACCATGTGAAGTGTTGCTTAATAAAATTATGGCTTGCCTTGCCAGGTTCCAGGCGCCTGGGCCTGCTGGGGTTTGCAAGCAGACAAGGCCTCCCCTTCTGGTAGCATGGGGAGACTACAGCTATGTTCCCATTGTTCCGCTGAAGACTGCCTTAATGCCCATCCTTCCCACATGTACACATGAACCAGGAACCAGGGTTACCTGGGACAACAGTACAGGGTAGCACACAGTCCGGTTGTAGCCATTAGCAGAGGACAGGCATTCAAGAGAATTGTAAGACTTGGTTACTACACTGGGTTCCCACTGTCACCTCCTCCCCTGGTCGCTTTTCTTGTTGCTGCTGTGAAATAATTGGAGAAGCCACTTAAGGAGGGAGAGGCCTAGTATGGCTCCCTTATACTTAGTCTGCACTAGCGATCCATCATGGCGGACAAAACTTATCGGCCTGTGGTTTCCTCTCTCAGAGATCCAATTCCTTCCCTCCTGTCCCCATAGCCTAGAGACAGAAGCCAAAGGAGAGGCAAGGTGTGAATTGGATATGCCCAAGGCCAGGGCCCCCTGGCACATGCTCTATAAGTTTCTGCCACTCAAAGTCTGGGGCAGCAGGCCCATGGTCCTCATTCCAAGTGGTCGGGGAATATGTTTCACTGTAAGTTGTAGGTGTTCGCTTTGGCTCACTTTAAATCTTGGAAAAGCCATTCCACTATTTAAATATAGAAGAGTAACATATTTTAATAATCAGACCCCGGGGCATAGTTTTCCCTGTTGCATAAAAAAATCATGGTCAAAACAGCCCGCAGCCAATTGCAATGGAATGTGAGAGGAAAGCAAAGAGAGGTAAACCCGCACGCAAACCCACACGCCTCCTTCCTACCAGACCACCTTGCATCAGGGCTAAGCTCCTGCTCTTCCTGCTTCCCAGCCCCTGACAAAGATGCTGGAATCATTCACTTTGGGTTCAGTGAAGCTTGGCCAATTCCCAAGGCTGGAGGCCATGCTGGAGATGGCGCAGTCTGCTTCCGTTTTTAGCTTAGGGAGAGGCAGCAGAGTTCCATGGAGCCTCTGGTAAGAGGTCTGGCAAAAGGGCTCAGCAGATACAGGGGCTTGCTGCCAAGCCTGATGACCTATGTTCAATCCCTAGGACCCACGTGGCAGAACAGAAGAACCTCCTCTTGGAAGTTGTCTATAGCTGCTGCACACACACTGTGGCGCGCACACATCTGTCACATGCATGCACACGTGTGTGTGTGTGTGTGTGTGTGATAAAAAAGCGCAAACAGTCAAGTAAGATTACAGTCCTGGGAGAATAGTAAGTTGTTTTAAGGACCTGATATTGATCCCCAGAACCCACATAAAAAGAAAATCCAGCACAGCTCTGGGGAGACAGAGACAGACAGGGAGATGTGACAGTCAGCCAGTCTCACAGGCTTGGCAAATTCCAGGAGAGTGAGAGACCTTGCCTCAGAACAAACGAAACAAGAATAACACCCAAACGTGTCCTCTGGCTTCTGCGTTCATGTAGATTTACACACACACACACACACACACACACACACACACACACACACACATATATGTATACATATATATTTTTTAAACTTTTAAAGATTAAAGGCGAGATCAAATATCATTCTAGAACGCAGGCTTGCAAACCCAAGCAAGCCCTTGCAGGCACTGGGTTGGTAAGTGCCCCTGTAGTCTGGTAAATACTTCAGGTCATCCAGACAGGGAGCCTGTGCAGTCCGCAGGCCCCAAACCTGCCACACTGTGGGAATGAACGGGGCCTGGTATTGTCAGATCTGTTCCACCAGAAGCTGCAAATGCTCTGTTTCCTCTTCTGCCTTGTGCACGTTGGCATAAACTCAGCCTGGAAAGAGCCAATCTCAAGTCACGTGCTTGTGGCTTCTTCCCGGTTCCCTGACTCTGGTCCCTGGAGGGGAGACCCTTGGGACAGCACTGTCAGAAGGGCTAAGGTGAGACTCCAGGTGCTCCCATCAGCCTCCAGGTGCTCCTCAAAATGGCTGACAGGGCAGTTTCAACGGCTGCCCCTCCCCCAGCCAAAGTGTACACATTCCTTTCACCTCAGGGAAGCAGAGGCAGCCCGAATTTCTTTCTCAGTGGGACCCTGTTTCCCATTTGTCTGCTGTCGTTGGCGGCATATAGATTCAAGTGTGAAAGCCCACATGAAGAAAGCAGGCATGACATCACAGGGACAGAATGACAATGCTTCTCAAGGGCCACAACCAAGAGGGGAGACCAGGGAAGAGCTCAGTAGTGCTTAGCTCCGGGCAGGAGGAGAGAAGCCAACACCCAACACCCCACACCCCAGCGCCCCACCCCTGCATCATGTTTCTTGTCTATTTCAAGAGCTTCGTGCCGGGAAGGTGGTTTTGTTGATTTATAATAGAAAACATTTTTTGAAAGGGAGTCTGCTTTGGAAAGTACAAACTGTGAGGAAGAAATATCAGTAGCAATGTCGGCCAGTGGAGGTTATCTGACGGGTCTCCACGGGCTGCTTTCTGCAGCCCAATGGGAGGGCACACGACAGGAGCTGATCTAATGAGATACAGAAGAGCCCCGCCCCCACCCCAGCACAGCCTGCAGAGGGAGGTGGATGCTTCACCCTGGAATTCTGAGAGGATCTGAGCAGCATTTCCTGAGGATGCAGGTCGAAGGGTGGAGCCCATTAGCACCTTGTCTCCCACAAACGTTTAAAAATGGGAGGGGAAAGGGGGGTCACAATATCTGAGAATGAACAGACATATGACAGCCACATATGCCACTTGGGCATGTGCAGCAGGAAGGTAGGCAGGTAGCAGGCAGGTAGCAAACGTTACCTCCAGGGCACTGAAACCCATGCGCCTGGAATCCAGAGACAGTTACTCTAGGGCTCAGTGAACGCACGTCAGTGCAGAACACCCTTAAGTTGAAAACTGTTGGTTCCTTAAAGGACCAAACGAGACATGGGAGGTGGAGCCTCGAGCGACCTGGGGGTGGGGGCAGGGGGCCTCCTCTGCTCCTGCTCTGCACAGACCCCTGAGAAGGAAACTGTTGGAGATGGGTTCTGACTCATGCTGCCTCTCATGTTTGAAAGAAACGTTATTCTTGTCCGGGTGGCTGGCAGCTCAAACCTCTAATCGCGTTGGGGGCAGGTGCTTTGGGATTCTGCTCAAGTGAGCTTCTAGTGGGTGCTGGCAATGGCTGGCTAGTGGGGTGTCTGTCCGCTCTGCTGAAGAGCAGGGACTGAGGGCCAGTGGGAGAGAAATCAACCCATCTCTTTTCAATCTACTCTCGCAAACACTAGATGGCTATGTGAGGAGGCCAGGGGTTGGGGTTCGGGCGGTTGGCTACCCCAGAACTACAAATCCACCTACAAGCAAGTGGGGGAGCGGGTCAGCTGGTACAAATCCTCAAAGTTGGCCCTGTCGAGTGAACTTGGCCTTGATGAGTCTATTCTGTGGAAGCATCAGCAAAAAGAACATTTGATTGAATCTATTTTCCGAAATGTGATTGGGGCTATTTTTCCTGAGAGGATAATTGTGGGGTGTAAAATGAAGCCTTTATCCTCCGACATTGGATGGAAGAACATTGTATAACGTAGCTTATGGTGCTTATGGTTTACTGGCTGGCGTGGCTAAACCCTCTACTCCCCGACTTCATTCAGTAAAAAGGGGGTGTCTCTTGCATGACCCCAGGCAGCCCCATAGGATGTGTCAAGAGGACATAAATATCCCTAAGGAGAAATCGTCCTACACTTTGCAGCTCCCCCAAAGCGTGGCTGTATTTTTTTTTTCTTCTTTAAATGAATCCTTGCAGAAATGAGGTCTGCGCAGGGAGGGTCAGCTGGCGGAGAAGTAGGTCCAGCACCGGGGAATGAATAGTCAAAACCGACCACACTGGTGTCTGAAGACAGATTGTGTTGAGAAAGCCAGGTCTTTGTAAGGACCCCAACCGTGTCATTCTGATCCCGTTATAAATCTATGACAAATGCCCCTTCGCTTTCGACAACTCGTGGTGTCCATGAAAAGTAATTCGAGACTGGAGCCCGGTGTTCTCCCTTGAAAAAGCCATTTCAAAGATCTTACAGCCATCGCTCAAAGATCTTACGGCCATCGCTCTCTTTCTTTTTCTCAGTTGGCTTGAGTTCTGGCATTGTTTGTTTGTTTGTTTGTTTCCCTCTCTCCCTTCCTTTCTTCCTACACCCCTCCCCCAACTCAGTGCCATGTATGTTCTCCACATATTCACTACCCAGTCTCCTTCTCCCCCGCCAATCCACCATCTAGAAAGCACCTCATTATTGTCCGTGTGGGGGTCACGTACCAGTGGGGATGGTGCTGTCCCCACCTCCTGTAATATCTGGAGACATTCTGTTTGTCACAACTGGAAGAGGGGAGAGATGTTAGCAGCGTCTACTGGGGGTGGCATTAAAACCCTCACGGTTCCCCCTGACAGCCCCCTTCAGCAGAGAATTCTCTAGAGTCCATGTAGTCGTGCTCAGATCGAGAGGTTCTGCTGACTCAGAGAGATCTCGGGACTCCTGGCCACTGGCACTTTACGGCCTCCGCAGGAAAGCCAGTCAAAGAGGTTAGCCAAGTTAGGACGGTGCCTGTGTGACTTGCTGGCCGGGCTGCGAACAAGGTCCTGCAGGTTCTTTCTCCTGCACAGGTGGGTGTGTGAAGAGTTTCTTCTAGGAGTTCGGAGGTAATGACTTCTCTACAGGTCCAGGAGGAGTTGGAAGTTGAGAGAAAGAGGTTGACTCAACAAAAGGCACACGTTGGGGGTGTGTTATCGTGAGGTACATGTTGAAGTGGGGGGGAGCCTCTGAGGCAGAGGCAACACCTTCAGACACCTGTGCGTCCAGGCGAATTGGCCACACATACAAAGGCATAGGAGTGTCAGGGTCAACGCTAACTCAGCGGTTACTGACCGGGGCAGATTGCTCATGAAGCCCCTGTAGTTCTGGGGTAACTGGAAAGGAACATTACCCCCTGCCGCTCTGTGCGAAGTCCCCGAGTGTTTAGTGGGAATATGAGGAAGGAACAGGCTGGTCTCACATGAGGACAGACCCTCTGCCTCTGCTCGTCAGCAGGGTCAACACGCCAGTGAAAGAGAAACACCGGCCATTTCCAGCACTGATTGAAAGCCCAACTGTGTAGAATCCCATGCCACCTTCTTCCCTAACGCATCCCTAGCTCTTTCCAAGAGGGATGGAGGCCATCTCCAAGGGACCAGGAGAGATCCCTACATTTTAAATGTTTGCAGCTTATCCAATATTTATTCAGAAAGACAAACATGTCACTACTTGGGCTGAACAAAAATATCCATCCCCGGGCCACATTCCACAGGGGTCTTACCTCACAGTCACTTGAGATTAAAGGAGTGAAGGCCTGTATACCATAAGGTACCTGGGATATAGTAAGTGCTCAGTAAACGCTCATCAAAAGTGAATCACAACACAGCCAAAATCTAGCAGTGATCATCGAATGTCATCAGAATCCTCTAGAAGGAGTGTTACCTGAGCATTGCCCTCTGGGCCACAGACTATTGGCAATCGAGGCTAGACACTTCTCTATGACGAGACCTGCCTGAGCGCTGTACTTGTGTGCTGAGTGCATTTGCATTCAGTGTCTCAAAGCCATTGATGAGATCTATAGGTGGGCAGCTCACGCTAAGCAGAGAAGCTAGCAAGAGCCAACAGAGCTGAACAGAAAGTGTCCCACGTCCCCTGTGGCCTCTCTGCCCTGGGGGAGAACCCAGTAAGGGAGAACCTGGTTAGGGAGAACCCAGAAAGGAGAACCCAGTAAGGGTGTTATAGGCACAGTCACCCTCATTGGAGAAGTTTACGTTTCCTGTAGCCTCCTGCTTTTCCAGCTCTTGTCCATGCCTCGACAGAGACTCGCTCGTTTGGTCACAGTGGACAAGCATATAGTCCCCCTCGAGTGACAGATGCTACCTCCTGTGGCTCTGCTATGTCTTTCCAAGGCCCTCGGAGTTCAGCCTTACTAACCAGACGACTGGGTAACCGTCACAGCTACACTGTGCACATACCTCTGCATAGCCCCTGCCTGCCCACTGATTGGTAATGGGCTGGAGAGAGAGGCCTCTTTTGGGGAAGCCAGCACTGCCCAGATGTTCCAGACTGGAGGGGGGAGACAGACACCTCCTACCCAGGTTGGTAGTTGGAACTATTTGTTAAAGGAACCAGGGCATCCTAGGCTGGCTGCCAACTTCAAGCCAGAAGGTCCATTTACCTAATGTCTCTCCCCCTCCCCTCCCACTCCCTCTCCCCTCCCCCTCCCCCTCTCTCTCCAAACTCTTCTCTCTTTTTGATGTGCATTGGTGTTTTGCCTGCTCAAGGGTGTCAAATCTTGGAGTTACAGACAGTTGTAAGCCACCATGTCAATGCTGAGAATTGAACCTGGGTCCGGTGGAAGAGCCGTAGGTTGTCTTAACCACCGAGCCATCTCTCCAGCCCCTCAAACTCTCTGTGTAGCTGAGGAGCATGGCCTTGAACTTCTGATCCTCCTGCCTCCTCATGCTTCTGGCATGCAAGTGAGTGGCAGCATGCCTGGTTTTATCCAGCGCTGGGGATAGAACCCACTGTTTCACTTCCTGCCAGGCAAGCGCTCATCAACTAGGCTACTGCCCCTTCCTGCCCCTTTTGCACATGCCACTGCCAGCCTGGGGATCAAGCTTTGGGGACACTCACATGGACAGACTCCCGGGTCTTTCCCATCCTCATTTTCTTCTACAGATGGGGAGAGCAGAGCTCGGGGAACAGGAAGATTTATGAACCCCTCTCCTGGGTTCCTGGGGCCGATGGCCACCCCAAGATCCCAGCCTAGTCTTCCTGACCCTGGTTATGTTATAACTCACCGGGCAAGGATTTCAATGGTCCAACAAAGTGAGCTTATATCTCCCAGCTCCTTCGTTTAAAAACTATTTTTCTCGACCCTTTGATAATGTAGCAAATTTGGATAGGTCTCCCGGTCATTAGAGTGAATTAGCGAAATCCCTCTATACAGGTTTTTGTTTGTTGAGCTTAACAGAGTTCGTTTAAATCACCGGACGGCAGAGACGCCCTGCGCAGGGAGCGCTCGGATAATACTTCATTACAGCCAGGCTTAGCAGCCATGACAGATACAGATTAGAACTGTTTGCTTCTCTGCCCGGGACATGTGGGTGGCTGTGGCACAGCGCATCTTTGCCAGAGAGGGAAACCCTCGCGTATTTCTGCTTTTGCCAAATAATTGCTTGTTCGAGATCTTTACCTGTGCTAGGTGTGGAGATGGGGGATGCCATTTGCTGGAAGAGTATGCCTGGGTCATCCTCACTTGCTGAGGACTCCTCTGGGTATAAGTTGAAGCTCTACCATTGAAACCTCAAGCCGAGGTACCCTAAGGACTGGCCGGCCCTGCCGAGAGAGGCACAGTACTGGAAAATACAAGTTGACAGAGCTCAGAAGAGCCATAAGGTGCCAAGAGTTACCGGCCACGGTTATTTATTTGATTCTGTTTTGAGACAGAGTCACATATCCCAGAGGCTGATCTTGAACTCTCTATGTAGCTGAGTTGAACATCTGAACCTCCTGCGGCCAACTCTCAAGTGTCGAGATTGCAGACATACTCCTTCCCACCGGGGTTATGTGGTGCTGGAGACAAAACCCTGGCTTCCTGAATGCTAAGCGGGCAGTGCCCCTACTGAGCTAGAGGCTCATCCTCTCCAGTCACTGGGAGCAGCGCTAGCCAGCCTGCCTCTTTGTCTGTTGATTCTCAAAGCAATGCAGCGGGGAAGGGACTGAGTGGATTTCTCAGTGGTTAACATGCTTGCTGTGCAAGCATACGGGCCAGAGTTCAGGCCCCCCTGAAATCCCCACATAAATGCTGGGCAGATGTGGTAACCCACCTGTTACTCTAGCCTCAGAACTTGAAGATAAGAAATCCCCAGAGCCAGCTGACTGGCAAGATTAGCCATAATGGTGAGCTCTGGGATTTATAGAGATGTTCTTCCTTGGCAAATAAGATGGAGAGGAAATAAGGACGATTCCTGATATCAACCTCAGGCCTTGACGTATGCACACACTCACTCACACACATGCACACACTATGCACACACTTATATACACACACACACTTACACATACATGCACACAGACTCGCACAGATACTTACCCATACATGTATACATACACACACATACTTATACATACATGCACACATACATGCACAGATACCCATACATATATACATACACACACATACTTACACATACATGCACACATACATGCAGATACTTGCCCATACATATACACATATACACACATACATGAACACATACATGCACAGATACTTACCCCTACATGTATACATACACATACATACTTACACATACATGCACACATACATGCAGATACTTACCCATACATATACACATATACACACATACATAAACACATACATGCTCAGATAGTTACCCATACATGTATACATACACACACATACCTATACATACATGCACAAATACACACAGATACTTACCCATACATATATACATACACACATACTTACACATACATGCACACATACAGGCAAATACTTACCCATATATACACATATACACACATACATGCACACATACTTACACATACATGCACTTACACATATATACTTACACATATATACATACATACATTTACACACACACACACACACATACACAACATGTACATTTCAGAGTGGCACAGGTGGGTAAACTGAGGCTGAAAGAGAATCCCCTAGCAAGCAGAAGGGTCCTGCCCTAGACAGAACAGAACAAAGGTAAGCAACCAGTTCTCAGAACCGCAGTGCTAGGAGAGGGAGCATCTCACCTCTGACGGACACTCACACCACCTACGCCCGTGTTCAAGGACACATTGCTGCCCCCCACCACCCCAAGACTCTGACTCAGTCTGAGTGGAGCCCTGCAATCTGCAGTTCTCACAAGTTCCTGGGTGTACCCGCTGCTGGGTGTAGGACCCCCACTGGGGATACTGGCGTTCAGGCCTACACTGCCTGTGCAGTAGACACTTGGTTTTTTCACCCTCGATACAAAAACGACCTAAAGTCGTTCAGAAGGTGGGGGGTGTGAGGTCCCAGCTGTAAGGAGACAGGAACAGACAGGAACCATGACATGTAGGTAAAGCCTCCCCAGTGGCACCTAAAAGATCGCTGTGACAATGCACCCTGTCATCAGTATCGCAGAAGAGGAAGCCACTCCATGGCACACAAGAGGAGGAAGTGGGGGATGGGGAACCTGGAGCCCACCCCAAGTGGCCTATTTTCTCTAGCTACACCTCATCTCCTAGCTTTCTAGAGCCCTCCAAAGGAGTGACATCGACTTGGGGGGCAACGTGCAAGGCGCACCGCTGACCTAGCTGGAAGGAAGAAATTCTCAGAGGAGTTGACAGGGTATCAAATCCCTGCAGGGCCAGGATGGGAGCCGGCAGCTCTTAGCCCTGTCGCCTCCGGTGAAGGTTCAGTGTCTCTGTACCACTGAGCAGGTTGTCATGACGAAGATCTGAAAGGCATGGCCTGATACACAGCAAGTACTACATGCCAGTGTGTGGACACTACCGTAACCGTTGTATGTGTGTGTTCATATACGTGTTGGAGGTCACAGTCGCACGTGTGTGTGTGTGTGTGTGTGTGTGTGTGTGTGTGTTCGCGTGCATGCATGCACGCTTATGGAGGTCAAAGGTCAATGTCACGGGACTTCCTTAATCACTTTTCACCTTAATTTTTGAGATATGGTCTCTCTCAAAGCCTGGAGCTCACCAGTTCAGCTAGAGTAGCTGAGTAGGGGCCTCTAGGATCCTTCTTTGTCCACCTCCCCAGGGCTGGGATTACAGGTGCACACTACCAGGCAGCTTTTCGCCTGTGCGCTGGGTATCTGAACTCAGGTCCCCAAGCTGGCACAACAAGACCATTACTGACTGAGCCGTCTCCCTAGTCCCCTTTCGCCATTACGTATTGGGGTCACCCGCCATTCCTTATTGGGATCACCCATCCACAGATTCTGTTTCTCTGTCTGGGAAGAAGATAGAGGATGGAGTGACCCACTGACCCACTAACGGAGAGGAGGAGGATGGGAGCTGTGGGTCCCAAGTGCAGTCCTCAGATATCCAGTACAACCATCTCTACATATCTGCATGCTGCATGTTGTCTCAGGGCACTCCAGGAGGGCAGGAGTGATCGCAGTTCACTCCGGGGGTGGGGGTGGGGGGGTTCAGGTGCTTCTGCCTGTGTGACCCTTGATAGGATGTTTTAAGAGGTCAGGAGATTAGGCAGAATCTTCCCAGAGCAACATGTGACTGAGGGCAGAATTAGAGGTTGTATTGCTCCAAGGTACCAAGGAGAGGAGAGGTCTTGATTAAAAAAAAAAAATCTAGGCTCTCCGGGGTCTGTCGGGGAGACTTAAGACAATAAGTGTCAGTAGCCACCTAGCCTTTCTGCTCGCCTCGAAGTCCAGGGAGTTCCTTCTCTGGTCTTCCTCTCAGAGGCAACAGTTCATGCTGCTGAGTTTATAATCAATGGGAGCTAATGGCATAGTAAACTTCTAGAAAGTCAGCCACCGTCTTGCTCCTGCCAGGGAGTGTAAAATTTTATGTTTTTCCATAAATTCAAGACGAAAACAGCATTCCAAATCTGTTCCTGAATCGGATCCCTCATTTTCATAGAGAGTTTGCAGCCCCGGCTCCTCTACATAGAACGCAGTTTTCAAGCGAGGCGGGGCCTGGCACTGGGAAGCCATTTCCTGTGTTGCCAGGGGGATTTGAGAATGGAAATCCCCAGTTTCCCAGCTCCCAACCATCTTCCAAGCAACACACACACACACACACACACACACACACACACACACACACACACACACACACACACACACATTCTTCTGTGAGACAACGGACACAGCACAAGCCCCAGCGCATTACCGCGTATTAGGAAGGGCACTTTGCTTAACCGAAGGGATAAAAGGGCATCACAATTTTGTTTTCAAATGTGTTTAAGAACCTGTTATTAAATCGGAATTAAACCCAAGTCCCAGGGCCGCAGCTCGGTGACTACCGGGAGATAATCTTGGTAATGCGATTAGCTGGAGCAAGAGGGAGAGGAAGGCAAAGCGGCAGCAGGCGGCAGCATGGGGACTCTGCAGGGCCACTGAGTCTCAGCCACCTGATTGGCGCAAGAGACTACGCGACCATGACCTTCAGTGGCTGATCAGTCTATGCTGTGCAGCGTGCACCCCCAGCTCTTTCTGTCTACCCAACAAGGTGGGTACAACTGGACACACACACACACACACACACACACACACACATACACACACACACACATACACACAGATGCCTGGAGATTTCACTGATGTCACACAGCCAATGAAGAGGGCCTCTGGCCTGCTGTCACATTCTTGTTACTGCCACACACACCCTCTCTTGGGGCTTGAGAGGAAGGGTGCTCAAATGCATGAGACAAATTGGTTGGAAGAGTTTTGTTCCCTAGCAGTCCCTGCCCCACCTAGCAGGCAGCTAGCCCAGCAGCTGTCACTGGCGCCCAGGGAGTGGCCATCGAGGACCAGTGAGTGGCCTGTGAGTCCACCCTTCCTCTGTTCTAGCACACTGTCCCCGAAGCCAACAGCCACGACTTCACAGAGCAGCTGTGCCTTTCTTGCATAACCCCTCACATTGGCCCTGCTGGACACTGATGTCCCTGGGTGGAGTCTTACCTGAGAGTCTAGCTACTCCTCCCAGACATTGCCATGCAGTTCTGTGTGCTCTGAGTATGCATGGAGGATCTCAAAAGGCTTGAGTATGTAGGCTGGGGGAGGGTGCATGGGGAAGGGGACTCCATCCGTGTGACCATGGGGAAGCCAATCTCTTTGCCAGTACCTCTGCATGGGGAAGTCATTGGGGTCAACCATGCTCCTTCGTTCTTGTTCTGCGAGAAAGCCTGCTAAACATACTGGTTTTTTGGAGTAAACTATGGTGGAATTTTACTTTGGTTTATCTTTGGAACCTCATGAAGCAAGCGTAGACATTTACATTTTCCCAGGGAAGGAATTCTCGCAACATTCTTCTTGGAGACACAACTCCTTTATTCATTTATTCCAATATGTCTTTCTTTTCACTTTGCCTTGTATGTATGTTTGCCTGTATGTGTAAGTACCAAGCATATGTGTGTGTCTGCATGTATGTGTGTATGTGTATGTATGTATGTATGTATGTATGTATGTATGTATATGTGTATGTGTGTGTGCGTGTGTGTGCATGTATGTGTGTATATGTGTATGTGTGTGTGCATGTGTGTGCATGTATGTGTGCATGTGTGTGCATGTGTGTGCATATATGTGTGTGTATGTGTAGGTATGTGTGTATATGTGTATGTGTGTATATGTGTATGTGTGTATGTGTGTATGCATGTATGTGTGTGTGTGTGCACGAGTGTGAGCACACGAATGTAAGAAGAGGACAGAAGAGGATGTTGGATTACCTGGAGCTGGAATTAAAGTCAGTTGTGAACAGCTATATGGGTGTGGGAACAAAACCCAGATCCCCTGAAAGAGCAGCAAGGGCCCTTAACATCTCAACAATTGCCTCAGCCCTCATGGTACTGTTTACACACGTAAAAAACAGGACCATGCATCAGCAGACCTGCAGCAGACACATCCTCTAGGACACCATGCCTCTGCCAACAGTTTCCACGTAGCTCATTAAGAGAGCTGAAAGGTATGTAGCCCTCTTCACAGTGGCTCTCACTGAAATCTTGCAGACTCTACAAGAGAGAGGACGCTTGTTCTCCTCACGTGTAGATGGGGAAACTGAGGCACTGAGAGGTGGAGTGGTTCTCAAACTTGAGAGAAGGGGTGCTCTTCAATACTTCTACTGATCCCAGCACTGGACATGGGTGACAGAGACATGTAATTCATCAATGATCTTATCTGGGCTTCTCTTGCTCTGGAAGCCCACTTTAGCCACCTATTTCCCCCGGCTGTCTCCAGACGCAGTGTGAACCTGCAGGCAACTGAGTATTGCTCTGGTGAGGAGAAGTAGCTAAGTAGGTGGTCCTGTGTGTGTATATGTGTATCTGTATACATATGTATATGTGTCCATTACAGATCAGCATCTCTGTGCATGGCCCCACAGCATTCCTGGGAGCCTTGGTACAAGAGGCTGGCCGTACAGACACAGGGATGGGGCTATACACACATTGCACTGAGCACTCGGTTATCTCCCAGGTGAGTGGGAGTCTGTCCAGCGGCCACCTTTTCCTGTGACTGTGACTGATAGCCCCTCATCAGCCCGTCCACTGCATCGTCTTTCCATCCCACACAGTTGTTTGCCGTTTATTGACTCCACAGGTAGCATGCATGGTGGGTAAGTTATACCACACTTCCATTTCCGGTCAATATGAATTATTTAAATGCTGTACATCCAGATTGACTTGACTCTCAAGAGTCCACCTCCAAGTGCTTCCGAGGGTGGGAATGCGGTAGGGTAATGGAAGGTGTTGGCTCTGGGCAGCTGCCAGGCCTGGTAACTAAGTCAAACCTTCTCAGGCCATCTGCTTTTCTCGAAAAAACTGGAGGTTTGACCATCTCTCCCTCCGTGGAAGATGCTATCAGAAATGGCCATAGTGACCCAGTTAGTAAAGCACTTGATGCTCGCTCAAGCATAAAGTCCTGGGTTCCATCCCTGGCACCCACGGGCTGTGGTAATGAGCTACTTCAAGGGTAACTACTCTCAATTCTTCAAGGCACAAACACGGAACCGAGGCTTCCCCAGAGGCACGCTTCCTCAGAAAGCTAACAGGGAGGAGCCTGCCTGCCTCAGGCAGCTTCTGGGGGCTGCTGCTCCTTGGGTTACAACTGTACCTCTCCTATGTCTGCCTCTGTCTCTACACGGCTTCTCCACACAGTCTCTGCCTGTGTCTCTGGATCTCTCAGAAGGACGCTAGACAGTGGAGGAAAGCCCTGGAAGATTTTATCTCAAGAATTTCCCCCATCAAGATTCTTAATGATATTAACAAAGGCTTTCCCCAAGGAAAGTCAAATGCTGAGATTCCGGGTGCACAGGAATGGGGGTGCCGTTTACCCCTCTGTGGGTGACACTCCCCTCCAGCTGTGGCACTCCAGAAGGGATGAGGAAAGCCCTTTCGGCCTCTGGAACTAGAACATTCTTTGCCATCCTCGCTACACTTGGTCACTAGCTCTTCTTGTGTGAGTGTGCATCATTTACACGTGCATGCTTTTGAGTGTGCTCGTGTGTGCGCAGGCACATATACACATGGAGATCATAGACTGAGGTCCGATATCAGGCGCCTTCCTCTCCCGCACTCCCAGTCTCTATACTATTTATTTTGAGACAGGGTCTCTCGCTGAACCTGGAACTCCCCAAGAGCCGGCTAGCTGACAGCCACCTCTCTCCACCTCCCAAGCCTTAAGATGACAGGCATACAGCAGCAAGCCCAGGTTGATATTGTATTGCTATTATTATCATTATTATCATCATTGTTATTACTAATGAGATGTGTGAGTCTGGGCACATGGGTGCTATACCATACAGATGGACGCCAGAGGACAACTTTGTGGAGTGTGTTCTTTCTTCTACCTTTATTTAGATTCCACAATGACGCACAGGTCGCCAAGCTTGCGTGGCAAGCCCCTCTACTCCCTGATCCGTCTTCCTGGCCTGTGCCAGGCTCTTTTAACATGGGTCCTGGGAATTGAACTCAGGCCCTCCTGCTTGTGGACCAAGGTCTTACATAAAAGCCATCTCTCCAGCCTCTCTTTACCCTTCTTTCCAAGTCCTGACCTATCAGAGGATTTGACTCAATCTACTGGGGACAGTAGATGGTGAGTTTAGCCCATGCCCAGTTTGTCCTTGGCACACGGAAGTCAAGGAAATGGTGGTTTTAAAAGACACGTTGGAGGCCATGTCCTTCGTCAATCTTGTGTCCTGGTTACACCTTTGTGGGTCTGAGCTCATGCGTGACCCAGGGACATGGAGGAGTGTGTCTTTTCCAGGCAGTCCTGCTGGGTTTTATCTGAACCAAGCCTCTGACTTTGTCTGCAGGCGCATTTCACTTCAGGTTGTAATTGTTCCGAGGTAAACAGAGTGGGGGCATGGGGAACAGGGCTCCTGTATGGACGGTTCCCGCTGGGAACTGTCAAAGCACACTGTCCTTAAATCGCTCTTGGTAACCATGGCTGCAGATAACCGCAGTGTATGCAGATGAGCCCTCGGAAAAAAAGCAGAAAGCAAAGGGAAGACGATCTCGTTTCAAGATTAGGACCCATTCTACACAAGCTTGAGTGATCAAATTGCTCCTCAAAACCGGACTAGAACAAAACACTGTCAACGTTTCCCACCACCGAATCCGGCGTCTCCATTTTCTTCGGAAAATGCCATCCTTCAGGCTCAAGTCACAGGAATGTGTTCTGATGTGACCTGATTTTGTAAATAAACTCCTTTGTCAACTAGAAGGGAAAAGGGTGGAGGGGGAAATCAAAGCCCCCAGGGGGCCCAGGAGCCATATACAAAATATCTTTTCTTATTAGCAGAGCTATACTGAATACAAACATCCATGCCTGTCCTCCCCCTCCCCCATTCGCTCTGTTCTGTCTACAAGAACCTAGCATTCTGCTACAGAAGCCTTTGGAACTTTCTGGAGACCATGCTGTCTCTCGACCATCCAGTTATTGCAATAGTCCAACATGTGACAGGCCATTCCGACTCCCCATCGGAACCTTGCGGTGGGCTGTGGTTTCCTCGTTTGGCATTTGAAATGAAGAGGGACTGGTTCCTGCCCTTTAATTCCTCCTGCCATGTTTCCAGAGGTCCTCATCCCTGCATATTCATTCAGAGGGACCTAGGTCTCCCCTACCTAGAGACCCAAACTACCATGCCTCCCTTTCCTGAGTCTGAGGGGGCACAAGAAACTACTAAGCCTGAATGAGCCTGACCTCAGGCCCCAGAGCAGTTGACCTAGGAGGCCACCCTGGACTGAACCCTGCAGGCTTCAAGCAACCACAGCAACTCTTCTTGCTCTCCACGCCAATGGGCTCACTTCCTTTCAGTTCATGTGGTGCTATCCCATGGTGTACACCAGGCTATGGTAGCCTCGTGTGATCCCCAGGTGAAGCCCCAAACTACAGGTGGAGAAACAAAGCCTCAAGTCCCAAAGGAACCTTCAAAGTCACACAACTCTGAAGGCTCTTCCTCTGGA
>NC_046154.1:15748330-15858330 GCF_011064425.1 Rattus rattus
TATCACTGGGCTACACCATGGTCAAGAAGAGTGACAAAACCACTTCTCAAATTATCCTCCCCCTCCCCAACTTGTGAACGAATATTACAGACGTCGGCTGCACAAGTTCCCCGCACAGACTTTACGACGGCCACAGGATGTAGCCGCTGCTCATTTTTCTTCCCTGTCACCTATTCAGAGAAGGACAGTCATCTCCTCTAATAGACAAGGGGCCTCTGCTTTCCTTCGAGGGCTACTCAAGTATCCTAATTTCAGGATATCACAGGGAGAATTGAAAACAAAAATAAATGTCCACGTCTCTCCTTAATTCGCCGCCTTTTCTTGTCCTGTTCTCCCTCCACCTCATTTCCATCCAGAAAGTTCTTGCCCCGTATTTTCTGAAAATTAGAAAATCAGACCCTTAATTTGCGTGTCTGCAAGTGCTGGTGAGGGAGCCAGCGAGCACAGCTCCAAAGCAGCCCTTTCAGAGCTCTCCATTCTGCCATTAGCGTGGGTCTTGCTCTCTTTGGAGAAGGGAGCGATGCCAGAATGCTCTCTAATTATCCCCCCACCACACACCTTCCATTCCTACAGAGCCCGGAACAGCTGGGAAATCATCGCCCTTGCCTGAGAACCAGGTCCTTATTTTGGGGAGACTCGTGGCCCCCTTATGGTGGGAACAGAGTTGGCAGAATCTGTCTGATGCGGGGAGAAGCTGGAGAGGTCAGGACCTCCTCCCTGGCTGGTTAGAAACAAAAACCTGGGCAGTGTGCAGCTGGCCCACTCCCCACAGTTTGCTTCTTGTGTCCACTTTCCCTACTCCAGTGTCCTCTGTCCAGTGCCCTGAGTTAAGTTGTGTTGTAGATGTGTTATTAGGGCAGGGAGTGAATGGGACACTCTTGAATGTGGTTTGGTCCAAACCCTCTCTTGAGACAGGTTGTCCTTTAAACTGGCTCTTTCTTGAAAAACTCCAGGCTGAAGGTATATACAATCGGTTATTTAAGGTCCTGCCCTAAAACACGTTCAAGAGCTCCCCCAACACACACAGCCCACCGCATTGCCTTGCAGGTCCCTTGTCTGTATCCAGGTGCTTTGGGACAGATGGGTGACTCTGGCAAGTGAAGCAACAGAGAACTTGTCGAAGGCCACTTCTTGGGAACTTAGGTGATGTACATGAGGCACCAGAGGGAACTTGTGATCCAGTGGGCAAATGTCATTATGGGGACACCAGTGATGTCAATCTGACCTTAGAATGGACGGAGTGGCCAGACCTGTGCCCCAGATCTCTCCCAGTCCATCTCTCCCAGCCACAACCATCTACCTTAAAGCCCAGCTAAGACACTATCTGTAGTGGAGACAAGAGAAAGAATTCCACATCTGATTGGGAAAAACGTGTCCTTAAAGACAAAGAATTCTGGGAAAGTCCAGTGTTCAGCCTGACCGTTAAGGACTAATGATGAGGGCGAGGGAGATGGCCCTATCTACCTCTCTTATATCACACTGGCCCTGATGATCTTGAAGGGGTGCTCCTCCCCAGAAGCCTAGATTTCAGGATTATTAAAACACATGAAGGCAATCTTCCTACAATCCATCTTCAGCTCCTACTCAGGAAGAATCAAATCACCATGATCTTATAACTCATCCTTCTATGAAAGAAACCCCGGACCTCATGCAAACTGTCCTCTGGGGCATCCAGGGAGTGCTAGATGATGACCTGAGTCGGGATACCCAGCACCCACAAGAAGATGGGGTACAGTGGCCTAGTTCTGTAACCCAGTGCTAAGGGACCACAGACAAGCAGATTCATGGGGTGCCCTGACCAGCTCTCGCCAAATCAATGGACTCCCAATTCAATGAGCCATCCTGTCTCCAAAAGTATGGTGAAGAGCGACTGAGGAAGATAACCAGTGTCTACCTCTAGCCCGCCCCTCCTACAGACACAGGAGAGCAGATGCCCAACAGCCCTGGTGGGCCTTCCCTTGATTCTCTACATCATGAGGAGCAGGACTTTTGGAGAGGAAGGAGAAACCATAAAAAGTATTTAACTCTTCCTATGGCCATCACTGGCAGTAAAGAGCCAAGGTGGGGTTTGTAAAGTCCTGCTTCCACTCTTGGGGCTACAGGGTGAATCCTACTAATGACTGCTAGACCCTGCGAATTCCTGGTCGTGGCTCCAGACCCCTGTACAATTCCCTGGATCTCAGCAATGCGTCCCAGCGCCCAAATTGACCCAAATGCCTCACCCAGGAGACGAGCCTTGGGCCTCGCTGACTTCTGGGGTAGGAGTGGAATCCGGGAATTCGGAGAGGTGACGACAGGTTCCAAGGGACCCCAGAGACCCATCTGCAGAGCTTGGAGATGAGAAGTACCCATCCTGAATTTCAGGGACGCCCCCTGGGAAGGGCCAGAAATCAGCTTTTCAATGATATCATACAGAGAGGCAGACACTTGCAAGTCTCAGAGTCATCCAGGGGACCCCTGAAGCCTGTTTCCACCTGGGAAGAGCTTCACAAGGTCTGGACTGGTTCCTCAAAGAACTGCTAAGTGGTGACAGGAAACTCTGCAATGATTAAAAACTAAATGTTGGGCAAGTGAGGAGAGGTGAGCAAAGGACAGATCCTGGGAGGAAGAATCCAGACTAGTCTACGATACCAGTCTGTCTTTCACAGCAGATATAAAGGTAGCTTGTCATAGGAGTAGACTCGGAAACCCAGGGAGGGGGCGGGGGGGGCGCTTGCCATCGTTACTCTGAGGGACCCAGGCTGTGTGACTCGGGTGGGTCACTTCCTCCCGTCTCTGACTCAGTTCATCATCTACTCAAAGAGAGGCTGACTGCAGAGCCAGTCGACCCCAGTCACTCATCAAAGAGTCGCTGAGGCCTTCTCTCTCTGCCTGGCCCTCAGCAAGGCTCCAGGATGATCACAGTAAAAGGAAGGTGGGCTCTGGCCTTGTCTTTTTGAGTTATGTCAGCAAGGGACCCCAAATGTACAGTGATAGACTGGATCATGGTCACCATGGTCACCGAGGTCACTGAGGTCACTGAGGTCACTGCTGGGGGATAAGATGCAGTTCTTCCCAAGACTCCATGTTTTACAGAGATGGTGCGCACCAGCCACGCCCCTGCTCATACACAGACGTTAAATTTATTCCGCTATGGTGATGCCAGTTACCAATGAGTAAATAGTTATAGCCAGGCCTGGTAGCTCACCCCTACAATCGCAAGAAGACTATGAGTTTGGAGCCAGCCTAGGCTACGCCACGTAGCCAGTGCAAGGCCAGCAGTGGGCTATGAGATCGTGTTGCAAAAAACCCAGAAAAAGAAGGAACAGCTCGGTCAGTGCTGGCCACACAATTGTGAGGGCTAGAGCTGATCTTCAGAACCCACATTAAAAAAAAAAATAAAGTCAGAGAACCAAAGCCACGTCCTCTAGGAGAGCAGCCAGTTGCTTTTAACTATCAAGCCTCGTCCCCCAGCCGCTGGAACGGTGTCTTTATCATCCTTATCAAAACATCAGGTCTATCCATCAACCTTGAAAATGGTCGCCCACCCCCTCCCCCACCCATACCCCTGCAAGAGAATCGCTGTTCCACAGTTTATCTTCCAGTTTCATTTGCCTCACTGGGAACGTCTCTCTCTGTCTCTGTCTCTGTCTCTGTCTGTCTGTCTGTCTGTCTGTCTCTCTCTCTCTCTCTCTCTCACACACACACACACACACACACACACACACACACACACACACACACTGGGTCCTACAGTGTCTGTGCCTCCCTTCCAGGCCTCCTTGGCTCTGCAGAATTATTCTGAGCCCCAGCCAAGTGGCAGTGCCTCTGAAGTGAGCGTGCGTTCTGTAGCCAAAGACTATTAAACCATATGGATTGACCACAGTTTGTTTATCCCTTCTGAGGTTGATGGACGTTTGGACTGGCTCCAGTTGGGAGCCTATCTGAATAAAGCTGCCTCAGACATGTGTGTGCACGTCTCCTTGTGGGTATACTTAGCCTGGCCTCTGAGCAAACAGCTAAGACCTCCTTCCTGGTTGGGTTGCCTGGGTGACCCACTGTCCAAAGTCCGGCACTTGCATGTTAGAAAGCCTTAAATGACCCCACTCCACGCCAAGCCGCTCGAGCCCCAAATCCTGCCATCCCGGTGCAGCTCAAAAGTAGCATTTGGTATTGTTAATATAATTGTTCAAACTATAAGGGTGTACGTACACATAACAAAATCCACTGCTGTGAACCTCAACGCCTGGGATGCAGAAACAGGAGGATTGCTGGTTCGAAGCCAACCTGTGTTACATAATGAGACTATGTCACAAAAAATAAATAAATAAATAAATAAATAAATAAATAAATAAATAAATAAAAGTTAAAGAGCCTGGAGAGATAGCTCAGTGGTCATGTGCCCTAGTTGCCCCTGCAGAGGACTCTGGTTCAATTCCCAGCGCCCACATAATGGCCCACAGCCATGAGTAACTCCAGTCCCAGGAGATCAAAGTCTCTTCCGGCTTCCGAAGGCACCAGGCATGTAGGGGGTATACGTACATACTTGCAAACGAAACACCCGTGTGCGTCAAATAAATCAGTCTCAACAATACTGAAAGGCCAAAGGAAGTTTAAAACCCA
Organism: Rattus rattus; assembly: GCF_011064425.1. NCBI lineage: Eukaryota > Metazoa > Chordata > Mammalia > Rodentia > Muridae > Rattus > Rattus rattus. The sequence goes on from NC_046154.1 coordinate 15,752,933, forward strand.
CCACAAGGTGACCTGCCTTGGTCACGTTCACATGTACGGTTTGCAGCTGGAGTTCCTGTCGTGGAACTGTCACCGTCGTTATCTTTTCCATCTTCTCAAACTGAGAGTCTCCCTCCTCACCCACGGGGGGAGGGGGGTCTCCAGCAGCCACCATCTCGCTCACCCCCCTGTCCCCCCAGCAGCCACCACCCTGCCCACCACCCCCTCCAGCAGCCACCACCCTGCTCACCACCACCCCCCCGCCAGCAGCCACCACCCGGCTCCACATGCCAGTGAATTCAATGGCTCTCGGTCCCCCCCATATCAATGGACTCTCCTGGGATTTTCATTTCGTACTTTGTACCTCTCTTGCTTAATTTAAACACAGTGTAGAACTGCCCGGGCTCCGAAGTCAGGATTCTTTTCCTTTTTTTAGACTCGGAAGATATTCCATAATCCTTCTACGCTCTAATGTGCTGTTTTAATGGAGAAATATTTCATATCAAGGAGGAAATTATTCTGTTTAATTCTACAATTACTCAGCCCTAGAACTATAAATTCTTCCGGACCCACCAGGACGTCTTTGACTGTGTTCATCCACAATATTATAGACCCAAGAGATTATAAAAGTCAGAGCAGTGGGCACAGTGTCGAGGTCACCGGCTTATTTAGGATAAAAATATTGTGTCTCATGAGATGGCTCAGCAGGTAAGAGTCCTTGCTGATCTTCTGAATGGACCTGTGTTCAGTTCCCAGCACCTCTGTCAGGCACCCCCAACTGCTTATAACTCCAAGTCTGGGAGATCCAATGCCCCCCTCTAGCCTCCTTGGGTATCCACACATGTATGGCATATACTAACACAGACACACAGAAACACACACACACACACACACACACACACACACGCACACACACAGAGAGAGAGAGAGAGAGAGAGAGACAGAGACAGAGACAGAGACAGAGACAGAGACACAGAGAGAAAGAAAAAAAGTAAAGAAACTTAGGAGTAATAATAAAAACGTGGGGCGTAGGTAATGTCAGATAACAGCATCATCTCCCACCCTCTCATCCCCCACCATGCCCTGAGAACTAATTTTCTGGTTAATTCCTCCGAACCTGCCCCCCCTTTCTAGCCCTGCCCCCGAGCTGTCTGTCCCGGAGTCTGGGAAGCAGATCTCTCTGTATTTCCCTTGGCTGTTTTAGAGCCTTATCTGTCATTTCTGATACACTGAATTTCCTATCAGCTATGAGAGGCACCTTCAGAATACGTGATGGGCCGAGAAATGTGAACTGAAAGCCATTTAGATGGGACCCAGGGACCTTCCAGGGGCTGAGAAGCACTGCTTGTCTTGCTCAGAGGTGGGGGCAGCCCTGAGAGAAGCAGGCCGAGTTAATTGCCTGGGTGTCGAGCCGCCCCAGAAGTGTAAGGAAAAGAGAGCGGCCGTAATTAAAACTCACTTGTTGGGATTTTGACAGACTTCGCTAGTCTCACAGAAGATGGGCAGGTCAGAGACTCGGCTTATATTAATAAGATGCGCTCTGGGAGGCACGGGGCAAAGTTTTCCACCCTTTCTCCACACGGAGGCGCTACTCAACCCTCTCTCTCAACTCACGGCGCCTCTAGGCTTTCGTGGACCTTCCGAGTAGCTTTCGCTGTTTCGCCTTTGCTGTTTCTCGCTCACCTTATCTCTACTGCCGGTTGGCTGTTCTGAAGCAGAGAGTACGCTCAGTAAATATTTGTCCAATACTTGCATGAAGAATGAATGCCACCTGTTTGCTACCTGTTTGTTAATGTCACCAAGTTCCTTTACAGTGTCTTCCTCAGCGGCTGGCATACCTGCCGGCCCGGCTTCCAAACTTACAAAGCCATCCTGCCTCCCCTGTCAATCACAGCTGGGTGGGCGTGGCTCTCCCCTGACCAATAATCTCAGGATCACCGAGGCAGTTCCTGTTTCCTAAAAAAGTTCTATGGATTCCCAGCACAAAGTAGGAGCTCAGTAAAATATAAAGACTAACCAAAGATGGAGGGCTGGAGAACTGGCTCAGTCAGTCCCATGCAAGCATTAGGACCTGAGTTCAAATCCCCAGGACCCACGTAGGACGAACAAAGAAAAGCAAAACACAGAGGGCTCCAAAGATTAGGTTTGCTATGTTCTTGTGATTCAAGTGCAAATTCTGAGGGATCCAGCACCTTCTTCTGGCCTCATGTGGCAAACACACAAACATTTAGAAATGCACACGCATACACACAAGGCTTTTAGAAATATTAAGGTGGACAGAAACCAAGGAAAATGCCCAACACTGACCTCTGGATACCACACATGCTCACACACATGCAAACCGTGTACTGACTGAAGATGGATATTCTAGTGGCAAGTCCTCCTTCCTCACCCACTTGGGTCTATGACAAGAGTTGAGCTACAATGCCGGGTGTGTTCTGCTTTGTCCTGGAATAGAATCCACAAGCCTGTGTTGGTACTTTCCTAAGTGGGTATACTACTCCAGGAACAAGCTGGGCACCCGCCCTGGACTATATTCCTGTGAGTGTCCTTTTGAGCCTTTGCAATCCCCGCATTGATGTGCTTTGATTTCTTGTTAATTCTTTGAAGGTCCAGCCTCAGGGTGATGGTAGCACAGGCTTGACCCCTGGTGTCAGAGTGAGAAACTTGGTCGGTTGACTTCATGCTTGGACAGATTGGATGTGACCTTTGCTCTGCTTCCCACCAGCTCTTTCCTTGGGTGCAGTGCAGTCTGTTCTAGTCCTGAACGCATATTTTTTTCCCCATCCACACAATGGGAGAGATAGAATGTTCTAGAAGTTGACGCTAGGATTAATTGTTTATTAGTTAGTTTTGTGATATCGTGCTGTTTTGAGATGAACCAACTTGCACAGAGGAAAGGTACTGTAGGTTCCTCTCTGTAGGGGATGCTGACAGTTACAAAGGTTCTGGCCATTGTCACTTGGCCCAGTTGCTGTCGGGCTTGTAGCAACACAGAGCATTGTGGTGAGCACACATAGCAGAAGAATACTGTTCCTATCTTTGTAGAGAGGGAGAGGGGACAAGGTCACAATATCCTCTCTAATGATAAATGCCCAGTGGCCTCACTTCCTCCCTCCTGGCCCCACTTCCTAAATGTTATACCACCCCCCAGGAGGGCCACAGCCTGGGAGACATGATTCAACACGTAGGCCTTTAGAGAACATTCCAGATCTAACCAGTTTGCAAATTACCACAACCTGAGTGACCTCAAGACACATAGAATCTTTTTCTTACACTTCTGCTGAGGTGGGCTTTGAGGGTGTGTACCTGTGTGTGTGTGTGTGTGTGTGTGTGTGTCTGTCTGTCTGTCTGTCTGTCTGTGTGTTTTCTTTTGTTTGAGACTAGGTCTCTTGTATCTTATAATATAGCCAACGAATGTCGCCCCTCTACTTCCCAAGTGCTGGGATTTCCAGATGCACTACCAACGCCGTGTTTATATAATACTGGCAGATTCAAACCAGGGCTTCAAGCATGGTAAGCAATCTCTACCAACTGGGCCATGCGCCCACCCATTCACTGGCATTTCTAAAAGAAATCTTTGTTGGGAGGGAAGGCTAATTTCCTGGGCAGCACATTGAGAGTAGGGGAATCTTGGACAGTACCAGATCCAGAGGGGGCATGCACCAAGTTCCCAGTATGTGTGTTCTGTGCCTGGGGACGTAGAGCTAAGACTTGCCCCTGAGCCAAAAAGCAGGCGGTGAGTCCTAGGGGCGCAAGGTGTGTAGAACTTCGGGGTCCATTTTGGTGTGGAGTTGAGGTGCATCAAGGAAGGCCACACATAGGAAGAGACAGTGAAGTGGAAAGGAAAAAACTAGATGTGCTAAAGTGAGGTTAGAGATACAGTCAAAGTCTACCCGATGGAGCCCCTGGATCTTGCTGGAAAGCTGGGCTTTGACATCAGACGTCAGTCATCCTTGCTTTCTCCAATGTGAAAATTGGGCACAACTGAAGAGGGGACTCGGGTGAGTCACCCATGCAGCCACCTCATGTTTGAAGAGCTCCCTCTGTTTCCACAGGGCTGAAGCCGTGAAGCAAATTCTGATCTTTAGTTTTAATGATGTAAACCCCAAAGGCAGAAGCCGTTCTCTTCTTCTGCACTGTGGGCGCGGTGTGAGCGGTGGCCCTGTGCCTGCAAATTGAGCTGGGGCTCTGTGATGCCTCCAGAGTAGGATGGAAGGGTGCCCTGCCACTCAAACTTCAGAAGCTCACAAGTTCCCAGCATGCTCTTCTGCTCCCCCGTCACTGACGTTGGAAAATGCCATCTCTGGTCCCATTCTGCCACCAGGCAGAGAGGAGGAGACTCTTCCATTGGGAATCTCTTGCCACTCTGTGTCGCTCCCCTCTGCTGGTCCTAGCCTTCACACGCAGCCTCTGGAACCCTAAATAAATGGGTCATGGATGTGCTGTCATCTGACAAATCATGGTCTTGTTAGCGGTAATGTGACAAGAGCTCTGCTTGGGTCCAGTTCTACCTGTGGGACCACAGGTTCCTTTTCTCACTGGGCCAGTTTCTTCATTGATTAAGAGGATATGTTGAGGACTGGAGAGGTGGTTCAGCAGTCAGCTCATAATCTCATAACTCCAGCGCCAGGAGACGCAGCGCCCTCTTGTGGCCTCTTCAGGCACCTGCATTCACATGCACATACCTCACACACACTCACACACACACACACACACACACACACACACACACACACAGAGGGGAGAGGGGAGGGAGGGAGGAGGAGGAGAGAGAGAGAGAGAGAGAGAGAGAGAGAGAGAGAGAGAGAGAGAGAGAGAATTAAAAACAATAAAATCCCTTTTTAAAAAAAGAAAATATTTTGAGTTAGCATGGACTCTCACCCATGTCTTGGGTCACCCATGTGTCCCCAGGGTCACCTGCAGAGCAGGTTCTCAACGTGTAAATACTAGGATGAGCCCTGGAATGCCGTACTATCCTTGGCACTGTTTGACCCAGGGCTAACACTGTTAATGCTTAAGAAAAAAAAAAAAACTTCTTCCCTTCAGTGTTTAGCAACAGGACTCAGTGTGAAGGAAAACATCCAGAATATGGTCCAAGCAAGCATAAGACACAAGTACGTGGAAGGTTCTGAGGTGGCAGCTGGGGAGAGCCTGACGGTAGGATTCCTTACTTCCATTTCTCCCCCGTGAAGGAATTACAGCAAGAGGCTGCTACACAGAGTTGCCTCCAGTTATCAGCTCACATACAGCAGGCCCGAGCCAAGGAAGCCGAGCGTTCAGCCGCTGGTCTCCCGGTTCACGCGCGCTTACTTGTTATTCCGGTTGCAGAGGAAGGCACCGAGAATATACATAGACGTGCTCCCCCTCACGCGGAGACTACACATTTGGATGCGACAAATTTCTCTCTTAAAAAAAGAAAAAAAAGAAAACCCACCAGGAACAGCCGATGGGTGTGAAAACGTGCTGAGGCTCCAGTACGTTTCCAGAAACTTACACAGGCTCCTCCCTGCTCAGGACCCGGCCATGTGGTGCTGGGCTGAGTCCCTCTACCTGGGCCTGGCTGCAGCACAAGCGCATACTGGACAGAGATTCTCCAGTGCATCTGAGGCTCTGGCAAGTGTATTTTCCACGTGGAGCATTGTGGTCCGGAGGCTTGGCATTCATCGGAGGCTGAGAGATAAAATCAGGACATAGAAGCTGGTTGGCTGTCACTCACTCCTCAGGAAGACTTTGCCCTTGCTGAAGACCAGGAATTATTTTCTTATCGGGAACCTGAAGTGCTCAAGAGGAGGTGGGAAAATGCGACGGGGCCCCTGGCTTTCCAGAACCCAGGGTATCTGTCACCCAAGCTGTACCTCCCCAGAAGCAGAGACAAGCCTTCGTCTCTCCTCTTGGACCCTAGGCAGGAATGCATCAAAGCTTTTGTTCCTGAACAAGACACTCAACCAATGGGAGGGGCAGCAACCATCAAGACCGGTTGGGGCTGTATACCAAGAAGGGCGTCTTTGTCGCTGAGGGAAGGAGTAATCGTTTTTTAGGAGGTCGTTCTCCTTCCGTGAAGTGTCCACATGCTTTGAAGCCTTCTGCTTCTCTCTGGGCAGCAAATCCTTTGGGTCCCTTCCACGCCTAACGGGATTCCTGGGTACCTCTATGTGGACCCTGACACTTCTCCAATCAGATAGATGGTCAGCCTCTACTTCATCTCTAGGCTGGTCACACAGCACCCCTGGTGAATTATGCGTCGTGGGCCTTCCTTTATGCCTTTTAGTCTCAAGTGCAAGTACTAGACACTGCCCTATAAAAGCATATATTATACAATCCCGCGTAACAGTGAACCGGAGAAGCGCTATTGAACGTTTTTACTGGGGAGCCTCAGATTTAAAGAGACCACTAAACCAAGGTAGATGTCAGGGAGCGTGAAGTTCTACTCCATTTACTCATTCGCCTCGAAGGCCAGCCTGGAAACCCTCTACAGCGAGCCTGACACGGCTGGTTGTGACAGACCCCTCCTTGTCACCGCGATCCTTGGTGGCTGGTTCTCTTAAGTCACAGGATGGTTAGGGCTCAGCATTGCCCAAAGCCACTGGGCATAACAGATAAAGGAAATGAACAGGACACCCCTACACAACACACCAGGATACTTTTATTCAGACGACTGTCCCGCCTGCTGAAATTCAGCTCAATAGCCGCTCTCCTAGAACTCAAGGATCTGCACTGCATTCGAGAAGGCCAACTCTGCAGGTCTCCCTAGAGTTCATCGGGTTTGGGTAATTGCACCCTGTACGTAGCACCCCCTGCACGGGGTGCACATCCTGATCTACAAAGATGTCAGGAGAGCTGGTTGTCATTCCCCACCCTGGACCCGTTATTGCTCTCCCTAATCCTGTAGGGTCGTTCGGGGGAGAAGGCCACTTAGAAAACAAATGCGTATTTGAATAGCTAATATTGAATTTACATTTCCATCTCAGGTGTATGGGGATAATTATGCAGCGATTAAAGCCAAATATATAATTTTGAATCATGACTAGGGATTGCTCCTCAAAGCAAGTGCTGACTTTTTTGTTTTGTTTTGTTTTGTTTTTTTAAGGTTTGGGGATTTTTTTTACTTTTTTATTTTTTTTTTATTTTTGGAGGGGGGAATATAGAGATTTCTGAAAGGTGTGTCAGCTCATTCACGGTGACTGTGGCGTGTCAATAAAGCAACCCAAGCAAGACTCAGGAGTTCGGACACAGCAATCCCCATCTCTGTGTATCTGTACAGTTACACACGTGTATTCATACACCCATGTGCCATTGCATGTGTAGCAAGATGACCTCAGGTGGGGCAATGTCAGTTCTGCAGAGGCAGGTGGTGCCTTGCCCAGCTTTTACCTGGGCACTGGGAAGATCTGTGTGTGTGTGTGTGTGTGTGCATGTGTGTGTGTGTGTGTGTGTGTGTGTGTGTGTGTGTGCATGTGTGTGTGTGTGTGTGTGCCTGTGTGTGTGTGTGTGTGTATGTGTGTGTATGTGTGTGTGTGCATGTGTGTGTGTGTGTGTGTGTGTGTGTGTGTGTGTGTGTTGTGCACCCGCTTGCACACCGAAAGCACTTTACTGAGAGCCACCTCCTCCTGTCTGGCATTATTTCAACAGGAACCCAGAGCGCAGAACAGGTTTGTAGGTGAGCAGCTTGCCTATGCTAGAGTCTAAACAGCACCAATAGAGATGGCTCCTTCATTGTTTATACACTGTATCCCATCACCCAACCTTTGACCTCTAATCTTCCTTCTGAGTCTGGTGAAGGGAGAGATAGAAGGGGCTATTGTGTATCCTTCAACTTCTGCTGTTCCCATCACTTGCCTGTCAAAAGAGGCTACAATTGCCCCTTTATTCCCAGAGGCACCCTGTTTTTCTTGGCTGTTGGGAGGAAGGTCTGTAAGTACCTTCCAGAGAAGGGACCAACTTTCTTCCTTCGGTTTCTGTGTAAGCTGAACTGCCCTCAGGCACCCAGTTCCATCCTCACTGAAAAGGTCACACTGGAAACTGTCATGACATATTGAGGGTCCTCAAGAGTCCACCTTGCTGCAATGCCAAGGGTCTGCATGATGTGGAAGGAAGCTTTGCATATGGCTTGGAGGCTACGAGGGACTTTACCTGGTGGGCTAGGCTAGGCAGAGAGTCACCGTCAGTCCATCTGACATTCCCTTTGTGAAACACTGTATTTCAATCCCATCAAGCTCTGGGGCTAGTGTTTACAGGTCTTGCTCTCAAAACAGGACCTCTACAGAGCTTAAACTGCTCAACGCAGCCAACCTTTGGGCATTTGAGACATCAGTTGACTCTGGCCTAATCAGCTGCCTTCCTCAGCTTCATCCTTACAAGATAAACTGTGTAGCTCCCGGCCGCCTCTGCTTGCCCATCTGTCACCAACTGAGCCAGAGGTCTGTGGCCATGGTGCCCTTTTGCTAGAAGTATGAGAGAAGGACAGAGAGCAGAATTCATCTAGAAAATAGAAAAGAAAGAAGGGGGAGGTCAAGCCTGCTGAAGAATCCAGATGAATCCTAATGTCATGGTGTCCAGTCCCCCCACCCCGACACACTCTTCCCATCCATATCTCCTAGGCTAAACCAACTCATTTATTCATTCATTCATTCATTCATTCATTCATTCATTCATTTGCTCTTCAAACATTTAATACGCACCTCCCAAGTGCTCTGGGATGGATGTCAGAGTCACAAGAAAGAACGTGGCAGAAGAAATTCTTCCCTGCTCACCCAACCAACCAAACAGGGGTAGGACGGTCTTGGCCAGAAGGAGGTTGGGAACTGCCAGAGTGAGGAAGCTTGGAATAGATGGCCTGGGCTTTGAAGCCTGACTCTGTGATTGTAGACTGTGTGGCTTGGGAGAGAGTCACACCTGAACATCTTTCTAGAACTTTCTACCACAATGACCCCATCCTATAGCTTTGTCCTTCATGGAAAAACCAACTGAGAAGTATGATTCAGCCTCCACACGCACCATCATCCAGATGTTAGGAGATGTTGGGTTCTATGGTTGTCTCAGGGTGGTCTTGGGCATGGCTCCAGCTGGCCGCGTGATAGCTATGATGTCTTCTTAATGCTCTGCTTGAAGCTTAACCACCAGGCTAAACCCGGCATTCATGGAGAGTCCGGAAGAAGGCTGGTCCCTGACAGACTGAGCCTCGCTCTGGAGTTATTAAAGAAGAGCAATGGAAGAGGCCAGGGAGATGGCTCAGTGGGTGAAAGCATTCGCTGAGCTAGTCAGACAAGCCGAGGTCAAATCCCTGGCTCCCTCATAAAAAGTATCTGTATTTCTAGCATTCCTACAGTGAGATGCTGGAGACAAGAAAATCACCCAGAAGCCCCCGGTCATGCTAGCCTGGAGCAGGCAGAGTGATAGAGTCCTACTGATCAACACACATGCATCATGGTATGCATACACACACACACTCACACACACACACAACATACACAACACACACAACACACACACACCATACACACCACACACACACACACACACAAACAACACACACACAAACACACACAAACCCACACACCACACACACACCACACACACAACAAACACACACACACACACACACACACAACACACACACACCACACAACACACACACACCACAAACACACCACACACACACACCACAACACACACAAAAACCACATATACACACACACCATAAACAACACACACATACCACATATACACACACATACCACATACAACACACACACACACACACACACACACACACACACACACATATACACACATACACACACACACACATACACACACACACACACACACACACACAAAACACACAACACACAATAACACACACACAAACACACACAAAAAACACACACACAACACACATAACACACACACACACACATACCATACTATGAAAAGTAAGAGGAAGAGGGAGGAAGAAGATAGAGAATGTGGTCCCCAGAAGCTTAACAATGTCCCATCTTTTCCCAGTTCCTACCCCACTCTGCGCCACTTTCCCTCCCACAGTACAGCTATGAGGGATGCTATTTCTCCTCCACTCTAGCTAGCAAAGCTTGCTTGATACAAGATGCATGATCATGAACATCTATATATAAACCCTTGAATGCTCTGGTGAAAACTCCAAAAGCCTGCCAAGAGGTGTGCTCAGACACAACGCTGTTGACACACTGACCGCAGTTCACATCTTAAAGAGAATAAGAGATCGTTTATTCAGGAGCCATTTGGGGATGCTCATGGTCCAGGACCATGCATTTAGGTTATCACAAATTCCGTGTTCCAGCATGAAAACTGTGTCATGAAGTTTTATAGTTTTACAGAACAAAGAAAGTCATAAATCAAGGCGAGTTAAATATGTGGGCAGGTACATGATAGAGACAGGTACAGAGAGATGGGAAGAGCTTTTCTATAAGCCTAAGACCGTTGATGACATTTCTTCACTTTGGAGTTGACAGAAGCTAGTGGTCTACTAAGTTAATAGATTTCAAATGGTTTTTATCTATTAGTTACAGAATATTAGTTCTGACATAGAGGTGGGCAAGTCATGGTCATTCAGGAGGAAAAGTTAGCCCAAGATAAGGTAATTCATTTCTGGATTTATAACATCCAACCTCTACACCACTACAGTCTTAATTAGTCGGTCTTTGCAGACACTGCTTCTTTCCAGGAATTTTTGCTCACAACACATTATACATAATTCAGTTTTCCTTTGGCTGGCAAGTTAATTTTGCATGTGTTACTCTTAAATCACTACTCCTGCTGAGAAAGCCCCTGCTGTGTAACCCTGAGACCCTGAGGGGTCCAACAACCATTGTCTCCTCTTCCTCCTATTGTAGGATCTCAATACTGCCATTCTTCATAGTGTTGAGCCTCCCCAGGGGGCCAGGTCTGGTGCCAGGCTGGGTGCCAAAGGGAAGCAGAGAGCAACTGAACAAAGTAGCATTCACTCCCAGAGCCCTCAGACCTGCAGAAAGTCAGAATGCCAAATCCCAAAGTAGCTATAGACCAAGTAAAGGCAAGCCCTCCAGGCAGAGGGAACAGCCTATGCCACTGAGGGGAGAGAGACTGGGATCGTAAATAGTTAATGCTGTTGGGGCAAAGGTGAGGCAGGGGTAGTCTGATGAAGCCAAGTCATGGAAGGTCAATGTATGTAATGTAGAAATAAGGGAGGAAAGATGCCAAAAAGAGGAGGTGGGTGGGTGAGAGTTAAGACAATGTGACAGGTTTCCCACTTCCAGGGGCAACTTGGCTATTTACAGAAACATTGTCATAGATAGCTTTACTGTCAACTTGACACAACCTAGAGTTAGTTACCTGAGAACTAACTTATTGAAGAGTTGGTCTGTGGGCATGTCTGTGAGGGATTGTCTTGACTGTTAATAATGTAAGAGGGCCAAGCCCACTGTGGGCAGCACCATTCCCTAGGCAGGTGGTCCTGGGCTTTACAAGAAAGATAACTGAGCCCGAGAGGGAGCCAGACAGCATGGTTCCTCCAGCCATGAATTTTACTTCAGTTCCTGCATCAACTTCCTTCAACAGACTGTGACCTGTGAGGTAAAATTAACCCTCTTTTCCACTAAGTTGTTTGGGTTGGAATATTTTATCACAGTGACAGAATGAAAGTAGAATGAGCATATATCCTTTATATGGGGTTCTTCGAAACTTCTGGAAGGTTTAATAAGGCCTAGATGGCTGGGTCTGATACAGCCACATATAGACTCTTGTTCTCACTCTTGCTCCACTCTCTGCTCTCTCCATGTCCCTCTCCCTCTCCCTCTCTGTCCCTCTCCCACTCCTTCTCCCTCTCCCTCTCACTATTAATTTTCTCTGTTGAGTATGCAACGACACTTCTTTCCTTAGTAGAGAAGGTTCTCCCAGAGCATACTGTTGACAGGAAAGGGGGGAAAGAGGCCCTTAGTGATTTTTTTCCTGTCTAAAATACCATGACAAAAGCAACTTATAGGGAGGCTCACAGTTTGAAGTTGTAGTCTGTCATGGCAGTCATATGAACAGAAGCTTGAGGAAGCTGGTCCCGTTGTGTCCAGAATCAAGAAGCACAGAGCAGGCCAGCAAGTTGGCTCAGTGGGTAAAGGCACTTGCTGCCAAGCCCGATGATTTGAGTTTGGTCCCCAAGACCCACATGATGGAGAGACAGAACCGATTCCTGCAAATTGTCATCTGACCTCTATGCATGTCCCATAACATGGTACATTCACATAGTAACAATTAGTTAATTTTTAAAACGTGATAATTTCACAAGTAAAGCAGAAAACCATGAATGGTTTGCTCAGATCATTCTCCTCTTTTTTATCCAATCCTGGAACCAGCTTATGACATGGTGCCACCCCCGTTTACAGTGAGGCTTCGAGTGAGGCTTCACACTTCCGTTGATCTGCCCTAGACAATCCCACATGGACATGCCCCTTTCCTGAGGGACTCTAGAGCATATCAAGTTGACGGTCACTGTAAGTCGTCACAAAAAGTATCTCAAGAGCCCAGCCTCCCTGTCTGCACTATGGGGAAGAATGGCCCATGTTGAGGTATTTAAAGAAAAGAAAAGGTTTTTTTTATCCCACACTAGATCCGGAACCATAGTGCCACAAGACATGTGTGAATTATTTTCATCTCAGTCAACAAAGCATCTCACCCGCTATGTTCCATCCCGTATCACTCTGCTGATGGCTACTCTCTGAGCCCAGCAACAATCTCTCTACCCATCTAGTTCCCAGGGCAGGTTGCCACCATGCCAGACATACACATCCCAATTCCGTGGTGGCCCAGTATGTCCAGCCACCACACACTCTCTTGAACGCAATTAAATCGCCACATGAAAGAACACACCACACAATAACCCCTAATCCAATTGATAAGATACAATTTACTCATCTAGACATACAAAGCCCTGTACACATCCATCCCTTAAGAATATTCATAACAACCTGTAAATGTGCAGAGAGATATCTTAACATCTGCCTCCATGTTCCCTCGTCTGTCCTCTCCTCTCTAGTCTCCTCCTCCTCTAAAATTTTTCCCACCTATCCTTCCTTCTTATCCAATGACAGGCCTCATTCTATCCTATACCTGCCTTCACCTGCATAATGACATCACCCTACAGGCCCAAACCTTGGCCAGGCTCCATAGGCTCATCTGTATCTTTGTATCATCTGTGTTCTACCAAAGATGGCTCCCAGTCTCTGGTACTAGGCCTCTACCCACACAGCAGGTTCAAGTGCAAAATAGTAGCATTCGATATACCCCCTGTAGATGTCCCTGAAGTGTATTTCAACTTCAAGAACCCACTTGTCAGCATGGCGGAAATGTGTTGCCAGTGAAAGGGAATGGAGAGGTGTTTGCAGTGCCCCAGGGTTGGGTACTGATGTCTCTGCTTCTTGCCACTTGTACCCAGACATCTACTGAGACGTTCACCATCCCACTTGGAATTTGGTTGCAAGAGAAATGGCGAGAATCAACCATGGGCTGTCTGGCTTGCTGTATAGAGATTTTGCTATGGTAAGGACTCATGGCGGTGCCCACACGGGCTTCAGCGAGCTGATCTCTCAGCATCCACCTCAAACCATATTGTCTCCGTGAGGTCATCCTGTGTCCCCCTTTGGCTTGTTCTTTATCCCTGGGAAAACTTGGTCAAAGAGCTTTCAGCACTTAGCACATACTGTCCCCTGACAGACTTCTCTATGTTGGTCCACCTCTGCCATGAAACTGATGCTTGGAGGGTGTGGAGATGGGGAGGGCACCAACTTGATTTGCACCCTTGTTCCCAGAACCCAGATTGAAGGAAATGAAAGGGTGCGTAATGTCTACAGATTTAGAGTGTGAAGGGTAAGACTGGGGAGATGACACTCATTGAAACACGTGCCAGGCAACCAGGAAGCCTTAGTTTGGTGTCTAGAACCCATGTTTCAAGAAACTAAGAACAATGGTACACAGTTGTGTATTTTTCTATTGATTTTAACTTTTTAAATCATTTTTTCCATATAATATATCCTAATTATGGGTTCCCCTCCCTCTACTCCTCTAGGTTCCTCCCTACCTCCCTTCCCATCTGGATCCATCCCCTTTGTGTCTCTTGTCAGAAAATAAACAACAGACTTTTAATGACTGCTTCTGTTTCACTCACACACACACATATAAGTACACACATTTTTTTAAAATGCAAAGACATTCACTCACACCACCCCACAGTTGACAAAACCCAGGCCAGACAGTAAGTAGCAGGCAAGTCTCGCCCATGCCTCTCCCAACTCCCTATAAAACAGGAAGGTGTGAGAGCGTGTGGATTGTTTAGGAAGGAGGGCATAAGGACTCTGAAGGTACAATGACAATGCTATGGAGCTTGAAGCTCACTCCCGGCTTGAGCTCCCTGCATTGAAGACTCGGTTCTCCCAGGGAAGAATGCATACCCCTCAAAATTAACTAGAGCTTCATTGTCACCCGAAAATCAGCTCAGCCAATGCACGTTGAGCAGCATGCTAGACAAATGCTGGGCTAGGACACAGGACCAGTGAAAGGCAGGCGGCTGCTCCAAAGAGCCTTCAGGGGAAGGGATATGCCACCAGATAGGTTGGAAAAAGCAGGCACCAGGAGTCAGGGTGCTAAGGATCAAGAAGACTTAAAAGATAAGACAGAACCAACAACTCCTCAAGGGAGAAAAACAAAACTTAACCATGTCGAGTTTGCCACTGACCATGGTGTAAACACCTCTTATATAGCTGATTTCAGTCCACTCTCCTGGTGTACTGAGATCAATTCCCATTGGCTCCAGTGAGCTCTGTAGGTCACAAGAGCGAGTCCTGCTAAGAGAATATACAGTCCAAGCAGAGCGGGTATAATATCAAGTGCTAAGGCCATAAGTAGGAATAATGTGTGCTTATAGATCAAAAGGAATGGGAGGCTCATTACAGCAAGTAAGGGACTGAGAGGCTTATGCTATAGAGAGGCTGGATTGCACGGCTCTAGAGGTCTTTGAAAAGTCTAAGCAACAAAGCCCTCGTGCTTAGGGAGGCTAGGGAGGTGTGGCCAGATGAATCTCTAGAGAAAGGTAAGCTTGCCCCAGGTATCCTAGATAATTTAACTCAGCAGGTAAAATAGAGACTGCTGAGCATGGTGACACACACCTTCAACCCAGCACTTGGGAGGCAAAGACAGTTGTATCTCTGTGAGTTCAAGGCCAACCCAGTCTACATAATGAATTTGAGGCTAGCCAGTGAGACCTTGTCTAAAATGAAAAACAGACTGTGCTCACCACCTTCGTCCATTTACCAATTCATCCCCCAGTGTCTGAGGGGTGGTGTGTGTGTGTGTGTGTGTGTGTGTGTGTGTGTGTGTGTGTGTGTTTACTAAACAAGGAAATCAAATGTTTCCACTGGAAAACGAAATATTGTAATGTCAAGTGTGTCCACCGCCCACCCTCTGCTTTAAAATGTCACTGAGACAGAGTTGGGCATACAGACCTGATTCTCCTCTGAAGATGCTGAGTAGCTTTCCAGAGGCAGCTAAAACCCAGGAAACTCTAGCCAGGGATGTGCCTCGAACCTATCCTGTGCTTACTTCTGCAGTCCTGGTCACGGGGCTGGCATAGGACATGGAGCATGGACAGAGGTAAGGAAAGAGCCCCTCCAGGGCTTGTCTAAAGTCAGTCGGGGGTGGGTCTTCTTGGACACTACTTGGTCCTCATTATGGATCACTATGAGAACTTTAGCTGGATCAGGAGCCCACAGACGGTGTGAGTAGGCTTCCAGAGAAGGTTTTATTCACACACTTCTGAGAGAAGATGTTATTAAAGCTGCTTATTTATTTGATTTTCCAAAAGATGTATCCTCTGTTCTGTGACAGAGGATGGGGTATGTATTCGAAACAGGTTCTCTTGGCATAATTTCTGAAACCCATCCCAGCACCTTCCAGCCCTCTCCAGGCAGACTCCTTGGACTCCAGGTCCACTCCATGTATTTGTAAACCTCAATTATTCCTCTTTAGACACAGAGGAGTGACAGGGCCCGTTCCTTCTGGAAAGCCACATGATGACTTGCCAAGCCACTCTTGGGAACAGAACTAAAACTTTCAAGTTCTCAAGGCCAGGTCATATACTTGTCACCTCCTACACCTTCTTCAGGGATGACATCTCCAAGAACTGGGGCTAGAAATAATTGCTATATATTCTATTCAGTTGGCTCTGTGCCCTTACCATCCAACTTATGTTTCTGGAGGTATCATAATTTCATTTCCTTTGCTCTAATAAAACACCACAACAAAAAAGCAATTGAAGGGAGAAAGGATTTATGTCAGCTCACAATTCCAGGTTATAGTCCATCATTTTGGGGAAGTCAGGGTGTCAGGCAGTCGAAGCAGTTAGTCATGTCAAGTCCACAGTCAAAAGCAAAGAAATAAAGGCATGCATGCTTCTATTTAACCTGATTTCTCCACTCTTATACAACCCAGGATCCCAAGCCTAGGGAATGGTGCCGCCCATGGTAACCTAGGTCTTCCCATATTCATTAGTGTAGTCAAGACAATCCCTTACAGACATCCCCACAGGCCAACCTGCTATAGACAATCCCTCATTGAGAATTTCTTCCCACAAGTCTAGATTGTGGCAAGTTGACAATTAAAAACAACTATCATAGGAAGAGACCTGAGAACACGTTATACCTGGGTTTACCATTGGGTAGCTCTACCCAGCAGGACTTAAAGGGAAGAAGAGAGTAAGCTCAGAGTACTAGCAGTATTGCTGCTCATGCCCCTCCTCAGATAGGAGTGACCATATAGGTAGGCAGTTACCATCATATAGCACAGCCTCAGCGCTATGGCCACTACACCCATGTGATGGCATGCCAGGTAGCTTACGTAATGAGTGACCATTCATCTTCTCATTTCTAGAGACTGAAGTCCAAGCTCTGGTGCCAGCAAGGTCCATTGTCTCCTTGTCTTGGTGATAGGCCACCACCATGCTATTTCCTCCCAGACAGCCTTATGCATCCAATCATCCCTCTTGTCTTCCTTCTACATGAACACCAGTTAGATTGGATTAGAGCTCTACCCAAATGACCTCATTTTAACTTAATCTCCTCTTAGAAGACCTTTATCTCCAAATCCTGTTACATTCTGAGGCTTGGAACTTCGAGGCCTGAATTAAAGGGAGGGAGTGATACAGTTCAGTAGTCTCTGGCAGGTCCCCTACATCCTTTACTAAGCACTTGATCCTAATGTGAATGGCCCATCTGTTTCTGCTGACTGGTTGATCAAGGGAATGCTGGGTTTGTCTCTCTTGCTTGGATTTACACTAAGCTACCCACTTGTAACCCTCCCCTGACACCCAGGAATTGGAAAAGGTATACAATCCAGGCTAAATTGTCTAGAGATCTAACCAATCAAGCCATGATTAAGTGAACCCACTCCCCTTTCATATCCCTTTCTGGTCCCACAATCCTCCTAGCTCCAAGACTAAGGGGCCATGGGTGGGTCCCACCTCCCTTCCTCAAGGACCCAACAGTGTGTTCGAGGATCCATGACAGGGCATTGCCAGACATTCTCAGTGAGGAGGAGATATTTTGGTTTCCACTGAGGATACCGACTCTGAAGGATGTGTCAGGGGTAACGGGACAGGCACACTGATCCACACAGCCACTCTCACTAGTCTGAGGAATCCCATTAGACTTTTAGGGACCTCAACTCAGACCAAATCAGGATTCCATATCAAGAAGAAGTTCAATCTTAGCTAGTATGTGGTAAATCAGGAAATTTTATTAGACATTCCGTTTTAAGATTTATTTTATTTCTACGTGTACATGTGTCTCTGTGTATGGGTATGTGCATATGAGTGTCAGTACCTGTGGAGACCAGAAGAGGACATGGGATCCCCTGGAAATGGAACTACGGGCAGTTGTGAGCTACATGATGAAGGTGCTGGGAGCCGATGGTCCTCTTGAAGGGCAGCAAGCATTCCTAACCACTGAGCCATCTCTCCATCCCTAAAAATATTCTAATATGGACTTAAACATGAGGATTAAGAGACAGAGGGACGTTCAAAGTGAGGCATACCCAAGCATGGGCTTCCCAAGGGAAAATAGAGAGAGAGAGAGAGAGAGAGAGAGAGAGAGAGAGAGAGAGAGAGAGAGGTACATACCCAAGTATGAATCCTCAAGGAGAACAGCTATTAATTGATTGCTTTGGCCTTAACCATGTGTTCTGTTGGGGAAAGCAGCACCTGATTGCTTTGGCCTTAGCCATATGTACTATCGGGGAGAGCAACACTTGATTGCTTAGCCTTAGCCTTGTGTCCTATTGGGGAAAGCAGCACTTGATTGCTTTGGCCTTAGCCATAACCTTTTCATCTACTCTTTCTCTTTTGATAAGAGACATGTTGTGGGATGACTCTGGAGATGTTTGATGGACTTAGAATCTGATGGAGTAAAACCAAGAGCCACTAAGGTTGCACAAGGGGTTCACATATGTCCTTTCCCGCGGGGTTTCTGGTGAGAGTCCTAGAAATTACAGGTTTGTGGATGGAAAGGGAGTTGTTAACTGGGCTGGGATCCTTGATCTGTGGCTGACTAAGGCTTCAACCAGATTCCAGAGGCAGAAGCTTCCCTCTGACTTCTCATGTCCCCAGGATGTTCTGTGCCTTTCTGTCCTAACTCAGATGGGATCATGGTCACCAGGTAAAGGGGACATAGGGCACTTGTGAACCAGGTGAGGGCTTGGCCTTGGGAGGTAAGGTGTACATCAGAGGACAGAGGAGTGGACATCTCTGCTCTCACCTCAGCACCCGCTTCAGGGTGAACACACCCATGGCTCTCTCCTCAAAGGGAATGATAGTCTATCCAGCAGCCAACTGTGAGTGACCATGTCCCAACATGGTGACAGTCCCATGAAGCTTTCGTAGCAAGAGAACAAAGAAAATCATTCATCAAGATTGTTTTTACAAATGCCATAGCAGAAACATCAGACAGGTGGGTTACAGCAAAGCCGGGAAATCTCTGCCGTAGGCATCAGACTGTTGTAACTCTCCAATAGGATTTACCTGATAACAGTCACGAGGATGTTAGGTCACACAGAGGTGGGCAACATAGACATTTAGAGTAGCAATGGTAACTCCAGATCCGTTTAGATCCCAACCTGTAACATCCCAGCTCTCTAAAGGCCACCGGCTTTGCAAAATGTTTAAGACGGGAATAGCTTTTTCTGGGAGATTACGTTCCAATCACATGCTCAGGTGCCAAGCTGGGAGCTCCTCCCCTCCCTAGCCATCAGCTTCATATATTTAGCAGATCTCTTTTCTAGAATTTTCCAAACTTGTTTGAAAATAGAATGGTTTGCCCTTTGAAACCTTTATTGTCGCTCGTCCCTCAAGTAAACTCTCCCACTCACGCCATACTCTTACCAGAGAGTCTGAGGGTGTCTCCTGAGTTCTGGAATTTTCTGCTGCTGTGGTGGCTGTTTAAGAAATTCAACCAAGACCCCCTCTCGGGCCTTCGTCATGCAATTTGAGTCGCATTCCGTATGTTTCTAGCTTGTTTCCTGTGTCATTAGCATTATGAGAAGTCGCTTGGAGTCCATAAAGCTTTAGGTCCCAAGGTTTCTTCCTCAGCTTAATCTCTAAGCAAACACAGGGCAGCTGATGTTTTTTGCAAATGGCATGTGTCATGTGCTCTATGCCAGATGCTGAGTTGCAGTCAAAATAAAGCCCAGAGTCCTCCTCCTCCACAGAGCTTGAGGTGTGAGCCACCCTACCAAAGGCTCTTGGAATTTGAATGGACAGCGAACTCGATCCCAAGACACCACAAGCCTGATATCGAGCAGCCTCTGTGTGTCTGCCCACGCAGGCTCGGCCTTGGAGTGTCTCTTTCCCAGCTCTGAGCGGGTTAGAGAAACGTCAGGTCTCTGTCTCAAACTCCTTTGGCCCCCATGAACCTGGCTGTGTCTTCCCACACATGGAGACATCCTTTGCTCACCCAGAGGGCCCGAGCCTGTGCAGACACCTAAGGTATGATGAGAATCAGAAGCTTGGCCCCTTCTGTTCCAGCAAAGAGAAATGGAAGGTGATTCAAGGGACTGAGCATGTTCCACACTGCCGTCTGTCTGACACTGCTGTCTGTCTGACACCTCAGAGTTTGATCGTGGCCAAGGAACTGGCTTAAACTCTACCCTCCTGGGTACCCATGAACCTCATCAAAGTATGAAAACTTTTCCTTCAGTCACCACAGGGGACATTAGCATGGTTTGCCTATGTGATGGCCACAGGCATGGCTTCTTCCTTAGCCTGCCAAACTGGCTTAAGAATTGTTTTTGTTTGGGGCCCAGGAGATGGCTCAGTGGGTAAAGGAGGACAGCTGGTGACCTGAGTGTGGTTCCCAGAATGCACAGAGGAAGGAGAGAATGGACTCCCATGGGCTGTTCTTTGACTCTCGAAAGCTTACCCTGACAACCACAAGCCCATGAACCCTCTCTCTCTCTCTCTCTCTCTCTCTCTCATGAACCTCTCTCTCTCTCTCTCACACACACACACACACACACTCTCTCTCTCTCTCTCTCTCTTTCTTTCTTCCTCACACACAAATACAATAATGATAAATTTAAAAATAATTTTATTTTGTTTGTTTCTGTCTCTGTTTTATTTTTTTCTTTCCTGAAGCAGGGCTTCACCATGAAGCCCAGAGTGACCCTGAACTCACTATGTAGCCCGCCCGGGGCTAGCTACCCAGAGTGCTAAGGTTACAGACACAGATCATCATGTCAGGTTGTCATTGACATACAGCTTAGTGATGAAACACTCTTCTAGCACGTAAGAGGCTCTAGGTATCCCCAGCACCAATTAGAAACACAATGAAATTATTTGGGGTGACTTCAGGAGGATTGCACCCCAACTTCAGTGGGGGATGGGTTAGCTCCATTTCTCATTACTGCAGAAAAGACCTGATTCACTGCATCAGGGAGTCGGGGGGCGGGCATCACAGTCTGAGAGGACAGTGTCCTTTGTGCTGGGAAGGCATGGCCGTAAGAGTGGCTTGTGGCCGTGGCAGTAGGAATCCAAGGCTGCTTACTCACATCTGCACAGACAGGAAGCAAGAGAACGGAATGCCAGTGTGCAGCTAGCCTCTCCCTGTGTTCCATTTAACCTGTCCAGGACCCCCAGTCGGTGGACTATGCCACCCACAGTCAGGACGTGCCTTCACCTCTAATCCTCTCTAACCCTCCCGGACACACCCAGAGGGGTTCCTCACTAGTGCTTCAGACACTGCTTAATCAAACGGAGATGACAATCAAATTCGCCATCCCACGAGGGACCACAGAAAGCCCTTTCTAAACTCCTGGGCAGTGGAGCCCAGAGGGCACGTGGGATGCGCTCTGCTCACCAGGTGACCCCCAGCTCGTGACTCTCAGAAGCTGCATCCAGTCCACAGGCGTTCATTCTCACCTTCGGCGTCTCCTGTCACCAGAGTGGCGTCCAGCAGGTGGCACTGTGTGGGTTATAAAACGAGGGGTTTTGTTTTGTTTTGTTTTGCTTTTTGTTTTATGTTTTTGTGGGTTTTGTTGTTGTTGTTTTCTATCGTGCAGTTTGGGGTTCCTATAGATTACCATTTGATTTTTTTAAAATGTCTTTTCTTTTACATGTTTGGGGGGGTCATTTTATTTCCATCTACCAAGTCCATCAACATAGACACACTTCTGACACTTTTCCCCTTCCCCCTCTTCTTCCTCCCACCCCTACTTTCCCTCCCTCTTTACCTCCCCCTCCCCCTTCTCCTTTGTGTGCTGTATCTTAGAGACTTAGCTTTCTCGGTGATTCTTTCCATATATCCCAATCTGGAGTCTATCGCAAGGCCTTTGCACTGACCGCCACATCCACCCAGACACTTTCCCTTTGGGTACCAACCTGGGATGCCAATCAATTCTTTTAGGACTCTGAAGAGAAGGGTCCCATGTGAGCTCCCCAATGTCCTCTGTTTCATTCCCACCCCCAACTGTGACCTCCACTTCTTAACTCCCGTCTTCATTTCTTCATCGTCTGTCCCCAAGAGCAAGACTCCCCAATTTCTGTGTGTCCAGTTCTGTGCCCAGGGGGAGGGCCGATGGGGTATACAATCATTACTGACCAATTCAGTACACACTCAAGGGCCACGTGGTAGTTTGGAGGTGGGGGCTGATTTCTTTGGGGGAAGGAAAGATGATGCAAATAGATTCCAGAACATTCTCCATGCTTCCCAAAGTCTGTGCCTTGTATGACTATCCCCTTGGGTGGAACAAGACTATGTGTCCCCTCAGAAGGAGGGAACAAAGGGCACAGCTGCTAGGTGCCACCCGGACTTCTAGAGTCAAATATTCAAAAAGGAGTCAGGACCGGTGGCATACACCTGTAATCTCAGCACTTGAGAGATAGAGAGATGAAGAGTTCAAGGTCATCGTTGGCTACATAAAAAGTTTGAGGCTAGCCTGGGCTACACAAGGCCTTGTCTTGAAAGGGTTGACCTAGACTCCAGGTCACTGAGGTGGTAGACAAGTTATTGTCACTTTCTGGAAAGCAATAGCAGGGTAGAGCTAAAGCCCTGCTTCACCAGAGGGCAAGCCAGGCCCTGGGGCTTTCGCAATCATTTGAGAGTCTCCAGAAAGACACACAACTGGAAGCTGTATGCTGTGTTCCACCAAAAGTTACCCCGTGGGCTCAGTGGCCCAGGACCTGCTAGTTCCGAAATAATTGGCTTCACTCCAAGAATTGAATTTGGGTCTCTGCAGGGCAAGAAGCACTGAGAGCCAAACATTGGTGGCAGACACGAGCCCAGACATGAGCAGCCTAGAGCACTCTCCAGAGTGACCCTTTAGCTAAAATTAACCTGCGGCAGCTGAAGGGTTAACACTTAGTTCCCAGCCCAGCTCTGTCCTGCTTCCTCTCAGGAGACAAGAGAGGAGCCCTGGGCAAACTAGGTATGATGCAGTTAGAACTTCCTGGTAGATAGGTTGTGTGTGTGTGTGTGTGTGTGTGTGTGTGTGTGTGTGTGTGTGTGTATGTGTCTGTATGTGTCTGTGTGTGTCTGTATGTGTGTGTTGTGTGTGCACATGTATGCATATGTATGTGTGAGTGTGTTGGGGTGCATGTGTGTGCATGCACACACATGGATGTAGATGCCAGAGCTTAACCTTACATGTAATTCCTTGGGATCTGTGCACCTTGATTTTTGACACAGGTTCTCTCCCTGGGACCGGGAACTTAGAGATCCAGCTAGGCTGACTGGCTAGTGAGCCCAGAAATCTGTCTGTCTCTGCTTCCCCAGAACAGACATTTAAAGGTATGCTGCCATACCATACTTTTTTAGTACACACACACACACACACACACACACACACACACACACACTTTTATTTTTATGTGTATGGGTGTTTTGCTTGCATGTATCTCTGTACAACCTGTAAGTGACTGGTGCCTGAGAAGACCAAAAGAGAACATCTGATCCCCTGGAACTAGAGTTAGACAGTTGTGAGCTGCCGTGTGTACTGGGAATAAAACCCAGGTCCTCTGGGAGAGCAGAAAGTAGTCTTTAACCACTGAGCCATCTCTCAAGCCCTATACCTGGTTTTTTCTTTTCTTTTCTTTTTTTTTGGGGGGGGGGAGTTAGGAGCTTTTTCTTTCTGCATTTTCTTGACTATTGTGTCAATGTTTTCCATGGTATCTTCTGCCCCTGAGATTCTCTCTTCAGTATCTTGCATTCTGTTAGTAATGCTTGCATCTCTAACTCCTGATCTCTTTCCTAGGTTTTCTATCTCCAGGGTTGTCTCCCTTTGTGATGTCTTTATTGTTTCTATTTCCATTTTTAGATCCTGGATGGTTCTGTTCAATTCCTTTGCCTGTTTGATTGTGTTTTCCTGTAATTCTTTTTTAATTTTTTTTTATATACCTGGCTTTTTAACACTGGTCCTGGGGATCAAACTCAGGTCCTTGTGCCTGAGTGGCCAGTACTTTATTAAAGGAGCATCTCCCCAGTCCCCCCAGCTGGAATTTTACATAGCCATCCCAAATCAAGAGACCTCAGTGGTTCTTGTGCTTTGGGTGTGAAGTGTCCCCCAGCAGCTGGTGGTTTTGAACATGTTGTCCCAAGTTGATGATACTGTTTAAGGAGATCATGGACTCTCTGGGGTAATACCTTGCTGGAAGTAACCTAGAAAGACATACTTGTCCCTAGGCCTTTCCTGTTTCCCTCTGTGCTCCCCAGCCATGATAAGGTGTCCAACTTTGCTGCTACATGGCCTCTACCATGATTTTCTGCTCTACATAACCCAGAAGACACAGAGCCTGCTGTCCCTGACTGGAAACCTCTGAACTGTGAGCTACAGTCAACCTCTGCTCCCTTGGATGTTTGGAACGATGGCCAACATGCCAGTTAGTACACAGCCCTTAGTAAATGCATATCACTGGCCTGTCTTGGGTGGCCAGCTCTGCTATGCTGGTTGGTGACTGAGCATGCTCAGTACCTGTGACTCATCTGTCTGTTGGAGTGCCTGCCTGTTCCACACCTCTCTCATCCTCCATTAGTCTAGCCTTTGGCCTGTCATTATGGCAGCGAAAGAAGGAAGAGTATCATCCCTAAGGCTTCTTCAAATCTCTGCTTGTCTGTGTGCATTGACATCCCAACATGTCACATGATCAAGTCTGGACTCAAGGAGCCATTTTGCAATTCTCCTTGGTACAGATAGACCTGTTCTGTCATGTCTATAACAGCCCATCATGCCTGTGCCCATCACTGTCACTCACAGGGTAGCTAGGCTTTACCTTCTGAGCTCTCTCTCTCTCTCTCTCTCTCTCTCTCTCTCTCTCTCTCTCTCTCTCTCACCTATGCTGATCTCTGGTCTGACTGATGATATATATTCTGGATCCCTTCTGTGCCAGCTGGTTACCCTCATAGCAATTCCATTTTGCTCCCACCACTTACTACAACCCCAACCTAGACACCGACGTACCCTCTGCTCCCATACATGATGATGGACAGGTCCATTCTCAGATCCGTCTAGCCATGCTGCCTTCAGAGCAAGTGAAGAGCTGCTAGACCCTTGTTCTTGGTTAGCTAGGTCTGTGTGAAATTTCTCACTGAAAATGCTGAGGAAACAGGATTCAAAGAGTTCAGACACAAACTATTCTTAGACAGCTAGGATGTTGGCACAGCCTACTGGTCAACCTTTGAACCTCTGGGCATGAAGGGCAACAGAATGAAGGGGCATAGTTGCTTCAGGGTCCAGGTCAGGAATGTTTGTGGTGACAGAGACACCTGGCCTTCGGGTAATTTCTAGCTCTCCTCAGACTGCTTGTGACAGTCACCAAGGACCTCAAGGAAGGGGCTGTCTCTATAAACAGCTGCCGATCCTGGCTCTCTGACGATCTCCACTCTTCCTGCAAGGAAGAAAGAGGTGTGGGTATGTGTTGGGCTTTCTCTGGGTGAAAAGAGCCTTGTGGTTTTGAAGTTTGTTCTGGTGGAATTGGGAATGTGATAGCCTGCCCCCTAGAGGTACTTTGAGAAATGACAAGGACTGCTGTGGCTGGGTTCTGATGTGAGTGGAGTATTTTTATTCCCAAGTCATGAATGCAGAAACTGAAGCACAGAGAAACTCATTCTGCAGGTTGCAGGGCCTGGGGAGTGCGAGCTCTGTAGTCTGGCCCTGAAGCCTCATTCATCATCGGGAACTTTGCCTTGGATTGCTCTGGCCCTGAGTGTACAGTACAAAGCTATTGCTTAGTGTGAATGAGATGAGCAGAGGTCTGGGGCACACTGTGAAGGCCAACTTAGGGAAGGGACAACAGTGTGGCAGAAAAGATCTGCTGCCACTCGGGTCTTCATTGAGTGGCACTTTAGCACTACTGAAGGATTAGTTGCTAAATGGCATCTAGAGAAGTTGGTAATGAGGTGCCAAGATGCCTTTTGATTCCTTTTCTTCCTCTGTGGGAATATGTTGAGGAAATGTGGTTTGTTTATTTGTTGTTGTTATTGTCTTTATATAGAGTGGCACTCTTTAACCCAGGATAGCTTCATCATGTAGCCCAGGCTGAACTCCAACTTATGCACAATCCTCCTGCATTAGCCTCCCATATGCTGCACTGGCAGGCTTGCATTACCACCACATCTGACTAGATGAGAGTCTTGATTCCCACACTCCCTCTCAGCTCTGACATTCAGTGTAGGCCTGCATGGACAAGCTCAGGTGAAGAACTCTCCTTTCCCCTGCCACAGTAACCAAGCACATGACATCCAGTCTCAGGCCACTGGCTTCTACACAGAGCCTCAGGTGACCAGGGCTCGGGGAGACCCAGGGCAGGGAAAAAGATGTTTGAGTCCCTCCACCCTGTCAGTTGGTGATTTTTATCTTTCTTGGCTCTCTTCAATGTGTAATTCCTAACATGGCTGTCCAACACCTGTCATGTGTCACCTGTCCTTAAGTTCTCACTGTCTCTGGTGACCCTAGATGCTATCCCCCTAGGCTGTGCTGGTGTGATACAGTGGTCATGAGGGTTGACCCCAGTGTCTCCAACCTCTGTCCGTGGCCATCTCCCCCTGCCCACCTGGCACCGCTGGGTGGTTTTTCTGCCCTCCTACTCTTCCAACTGCTGGCACAGGCACAGAACTGCACAGTTTATAAAGTCACTTCCTAGAACCTCCAGCTAGAGTGTAAACATATTGACAGGATCATGACCTCCACTTGGGAGGTGAGAAAACAGCCTCACAGGGATTTCCCACCATCAGCAGACATGTCTGACCTTGAACACCAGGCCACCTCTCCTTTCACAGTGTACCCAGTGCTCGTTCCTGCAAGCCCTGCCTCCTTTTCCTCTTCCTCTTCCTCTTCCTCTTCCTCTTCCTCTTCCTCTTCTCCCTCCTCCTCTTCCTATTCCTCTTCCTCCCCCTCTTCCTCTTCTCCCTCCTCCTCTTCCTCTTCCTCTTCCTCCCCCTCTTCCTATTCCCTCCTCCTCCTCTTCCTACCCTCTTCCTCCTCCTCCCTCTCCTATTCCTCTTCCTCCCCTCCTCCCTCTTCCTATTCCTCTTCCCCCTCTTCCTCTTCTCCTCCTCCTCTTCCTCCTCCTCTTCTTCTTCTTTCTCCTCCTCTTTCCCTCCTCCTGTACCTCTTTCTCTTCCTCTTCCTCTTCCTCTTCCTCTTTCTCTTCCTCCTCCTCTGTAAAAGGTAGTGCTACATGGATTGCAGACTTACAGCAGTGCTCCGTATAGGTTCTCTGTGGGGTAACATTGTGAGGTAAGTCCGCACCATATTATTCCATTTCACAGATATGGAAACCAGTGCCTAGAGAGGTTAAGCAACCTGTCCAAGGTCATCACAGAGTGAGCTTCGCTGGCTAAAGAATCCAGCTTGTTCGTGACAGCTTTATTCGTAGCCTATCTCAAACACTGCTCACCCATTCCTCCATTGGAGAGACTTCCAGCTTATATAAGATAGGATTCCAGTTCCCCAAGAATCCACTGCGTGTGTCTGAGAAGCTGTGTTTTTCTATTGCTGAATAGCAAAGAACCAGCAACATGCCTCCCCGCCCCCCGGCCACCGGTCCCCTGCCAGTGTTTGGAGGTCAGGCACCCAGGTGTGGCTGCATGGGGTGGGGACTCTGCTCAGGGTCTCACAAGACTGACGCCGAGATGCCACTGGGGCTGTGCCCTCATCAGAAGAGGGGCCCTTGCCAAGCTCACCGGCCCCAGCCAGCATCCGCTCATTCACATGCAGGGCATTGCGTAGGTCACACCTGCGTGTTGGCACACTCCACCACGAGACTTTCGCCAAGAAATGATTGGCCTTCTCTTCTTCAGTAATCAGGGAACGGAGGATGCTGCATTTGCAGTGTTTCAGCGCCAAAGGCAGTTTTAAGGGTATTTGTGTTGGGTGTGTTTTCTAAATTACTGTTTTGTGTGCTTTCTGGAAGCAAGATGCATGCACATGCTTTGGCCTGGGAGAGATTTGCATTTCGGAGCCAGTGAGTAGGAGACACCACCACAGCTGAGAAAGATTTGAGGATGTTGTAAATTTGAGGAAACTCCTCTCACACATCCTCCTGGGCACCTCTTCCCTTAAAGGGATCAATCAATCATACACCATTTACCTCACATCTCCTCAAGGCCATTCTCATGGCGCCCCTCCCGAGCACTGGCTACTGTGACTGACCACAGACTCAGAAACGAATGGAGTGTGATTCGCGATTGCAGCAGTGACCTGTCCTTGGGCGAGATTCACACCCTGCTTGCTGATCCCCAACCTTTGTGTCCTTTGGTGAGGTTTCGAGGAGAGGTTTCCCCACCGTAGTCATGAGGCAGCTGGTGCTCAGAGCAGTCCAATCACACAGTTGAGGATCTCCAAGGCGGCACTGAAAATCAAGCCCCGAGACCTGACTCCAATCCGACCCCCATAAATAAACACGTGCTTTGAGCGCTCGTTCCCACAGCTGCTAGCACAGATTAGCAGGTCACTGTTGCAATCGCGAATCACACTCCATTCGTTTCTGAGTCTGTGGTCAGTCGCAGTAGCCAATGTTCGGGAGGGGCGCCATGACAATGGCCTTGAGGAGATGTGAGGTAAATGGTATATGATTGATCCCTTTTGGGGGAGGCTGCAGAGTCATTCAGGAAAGCAGGTCCTATGGAAAGGAAGTAGATAGAGGTGGATTGCTAGGGGTGGACTTTGAAAGCTGAGACCCCTGCTTCCAGCCCTGTTCTTCCTGCTTACTGGATCGCCAAGATGTGAAGGGCTTCAAACACCATAAACTTCAGTCCACTTTCCCCGCCATGGGGAACTGGACCCATCTAAAAATCTTTTTCTACTTGCTTAAGTCCCTTAAACTTGTTTGGTTCAGGTCTTTTGGTCAGGATAGACAAATACAGCTAGCACACCACCCCAAGCAATAAAAGAGGCCCAAGCAACCTTTGTCTGTGTTTGTCTTCTCCCTGATGGGAATTCTGGCCAGAGGGCAATGCAAGTTTCCTTCCTGTGGTCCCTTCAGCCAGGGTCCTCTTCTCTCTCTCTCTCTCTCTCTCTCTCTCTCTCTCTCTCTCAGAAGGGGCTGAGATACTGTGTTCCAGATAGTATCACTTCCAACGATTTGCCTACAGTGGAAAGGACTTGGAAAACAGCAACAGCCGCGTCTGCCCTCCACCAGCTCTGTGACTCCAAGGGGCCCCACCCCCACCTTCTTGCAAGGCTCTCTATATTTAGGGCTGGTCAATGCAAGGAGTCGCTTGGCATAAAAGAACTTTGCAATGTCCCCTCTACTCACAGGGGAACTGTCAGGAACATGCAATGTTGTGTCCTGTCTGACGTCATAATGCTCTGAAACCAGGGCTGTGTCTTTGGGGCTGTAGATAACTCAGTAATGGACGTTCCTGTCCCGAGAGCATGTTTGTCTTCAAAGACTCTTCCCCCAACCCCCAAGTCCTAATGCACACTGATGTTTCCTTGTCCCCTAAAAGGTTCCTCTGCAAATGTATACTCAGAAGCATTTTTCCCGATTGTACTAAAAGCACCCTGACTTTTGTTTTGTTTTCCTCTTTGGGGTAAGGCAATATTTAAAAGGCTTTTCTGAAGAGTGAAGCCTTAGCTAATGTAGAATGCTCCGGTGCCCCATCACAGAGGTCTGGGCTGCAGGGGCTCACGTACCCCTGCATTCCTTCTCTCTAAACATTTAAGTGATATCTACACTCTAGCTACACAAGGGAGCCTCCTCTTAAAGACTGACAGGAAAGCGGCTGGACCCAAGGTCTTTAATCAAGCCTCCGTCAGCAAATAAAGGGAAGTGGTATTCTCCTCGATACTCTGAAAGGGCTGGACTACTTGATCAGGGAGCGTTTGGAGAACAGACCGTCTAGGTTATTTAATCGTGATGCCAGCTTCTACATCCTGACCCACACACCAGTCCTTGCTAGCTGCAGAGGAAAACGTGTGCTCACATGAATGCGTGCACATAAATGGGCACATGTGGGCACGTGTGTGTTTGAATTTATACATATATGGAGGGTTACTCTTACCACCAAAATTCTCTGTTCCAAGCAAGTCTGTTGGGGTGAAAAATGGAGCACACTGAAATTACTGGGAGCAGATTCCCTTGAAATTTCTCATGCGAAAGTCACTGCGTTTCATCAGACCTTCATTGCCTCATCTTGAGTCTTCCAAGTCACCCTTCGCACTCTCCTGCTCCTGACTCAGGGACATGTAATTGGCTGTCCTTGTTATTCCCCTTTGAAACCTCTCCCCATGTCTCCTATGTCCCATCCCCACCACCACTCTGCAGTCAGGCCTGATGACCCTTCCATTGGGTGATTGCAATGGAGTCTCTCCAGCTGAGCAGAGGCTTTTGATAGGTCGGGGAGGAGGAAGGAGGCAGCTGCTGGACAGGCCCTGCCATAGCGCCTCCTACTGGTCACTGTTGGAATCGCGTACCATGGCTCCAGTTCAGCCTGAGCTAACATAGAGTTTCAGTTTCCTGCAGCCTTTTGCTCCTCCCTATTTTGCTACTCCCAGCCAAACCCATGCTCTTCCCTCCAGGCCCTTCAGGTAAACCCTCTGAGACCTCTCGGTCGTCATCACAGCTCTCCTCTGACCTCAGACACAGCTCCTGATGCACCTTGTGTCTGTGTTAGTTGCTCACACATTGCTGAGACAAAATGCCTGGCAAACACAAGTCGAAGGAGAGAGGGATCGATTTCAGCTCACAGCTTGGGAAATAAAGCCCATCCTGGTAGGGAAGGCACGTTGGCGGGCATGGGAGGCGGCTGGTCATAGTCAGGAAGCAGGAAGAGATGGATGCTGTGCTCAGTTTGCTTTTACTTTTTTATTCAGCCCAGGAACCCAGCCTATATTATAGGGTGGGTCTTTCTCCCTCAGTTAGCCTAGAAATATTCTCCCAGACATGCCCAGAGTCTTCTTTCTTTGGTGATTCCAAACCCTGATAATGGTCAATATTAGGCATCACACTTTGGTTGGGCCCATCTGTTATACCCTTTGAAACTTCTGGGTCAGGTCTGATTAATGAGGATGGATGGGGTGATCCCAATTTAGGTTCCCAGGCATATCCTGCTTTCTGCACCTTACACAGGTCCCTCCATCTGGAGTTCCTTTTCCTCCCCCACCCCCCACCCCTAATGCTTCAAGACTCTTCGAGGAGGCACCATGACTCATGAAAGAAGATGAACGTTGCCCAGCCACCGGGTCAGAAACAAGCCACTCTCCTTTGTGAGCCTCAAGTATATTGTCCCCATTGTCATCCACACTGCCTACAGCATCATGACGTCGTACCTACCCCCCCCCCCCGCTCCCTGGAGATAGACACTGTGAGAAGCCCTATCTATCCATCTCATATATTCATTCAGGTGAGCATGCATCTGCCCTTGTTTAAGCCAGCTTGTTCTCGCTGTGACAGCATGCCTGAAATGAACTGACACAGAGGCCTGTTTGGCTCATGCTTGTATCGGTTTCAACCCATGGCTGCTCAACTCTGTGGCCCTGGGCCTGGGGCAGCATGCTACATTGTGGAGGGAGCACAGTGGAGAAAAACTGTCTATCTCATGACTTCTGGCCAGCAGAGAGAGTATGAGAAAGAGACCCCCTAACGTCGCCTTCAAGGGCATGCCTACCCATAGCCTGATTCTTCCGTAAGGTCTATTCTCCTGAAGATCCCTTCAGCTCCTAGTAACACCACAGGCCAGTGAAAAGCTTTCCTCATAGATGACTTGGAGGACATTCGAGATTTACACCATCGCTCCCCTTACATGGGCACTTTCTTGCACAGTGCCCGTGCATGTGCCAGTGGATAAAAGAGAGACGTTTCTAACCTCACAGCTCAGACACTCTAAATAGAAAGAACACCTAAGTCCATAATCAAGGTGTCATGGCTGGGTGAGGCGGCATGGGACTCAAGGGTTGAACACCTTAGTGTATGCCCAAGGCTCTGGGCTCCTTAACTGGCACTGAGGAAATAAAAGAAAGGGATTCCAGGTACCTGCTGGACTGTTGCCTCCGGGCACTCTAGGGAAGGACTCATCCAGCCTCTATTGACCTCTGGTAAGTTCTGGCTCATGAGTCCCTCTGTCTCTTCTTCACTTGGCCTTCGTCCATGGGTGTCTCTATCCTCTTATGTTCTGTCTTGTAGAAGTTACGTGCTCATTAGGCCCAAGGCATACTCTTCTAACCCAGTCTCATTTGACCTTGATTTTTACCCTAATGACATCGACAGAGACCCCGCCTCCAAAGCTTCTGAGTTCTAAGTGTAGCAAGTTTGAACGGAACCACGGCCCCGCTGACAAGCGTGGGCTTCATGCTGTTCTACTGGGTCCACAGAGCAGTGGAAACTGAAGCCCAGGGAGGCAGTATGTCTGGTGCATCCCCAGCTGGGCTTGGCCAAGCAGAGATAAATAGAGCCATGGCCCCAAAGTGAGTACCTTTCCTCCACCCGTGTTCCACCTGCTAGAAGCACAGGGCTAGACACATCAGTTGCATAGCATCCTTAGCCTGTTCCCTGGTTACCAATGAGGAGAGCAAGCTGGGCCCCTTGGTTGCTCCGGCAGAGCCTCTCCTGAGCCAGTATTTCCATGGTCGGCCACACCGACCATGAATATCTGGTCCCTCTGCACAGGCTGTGTGTGGAGAGCAGGGGTCCCTGGGAAACCTAGCTCATGTCTTATGCTCTGTTTTCCTGCCGTTCATGTTGGTACTCCTAAAGGTCGCTTCTGATTCCCTGTTAAGAAACGTTCACTCATTTTCTCCTTAGTGTCCCGCTCTCCTGGTTTGTTCTGCCTCCACTTTCCCCCTCCCACTGATGCGAGTAGCAGCGACTGCAGGCCATGTGTCTTCCCAGTCCACTAGTCTCCATGTCCCCTCGCCTGGTGTGCTAATGTCCTTGTGGGGACTCCACTCTCTCTGCGGGTTTTAGTATCTTACGATATCCTTTGGGGAATGAAAGGAGGGGAATTGCTGACAATTTTTCCACAGATTTGGGCTCTCCCAAGAGTAGTTCTCTTTGAATCAGCTATGATTCTCTCTTTTTATGTAGAACCTAACATTTTTGTTTCCTTTCGGGGCCGCCGCGGAGTGGCCTGTTAAATAGTTGGTCTCTTCTGACAGTGGGTTTTCAGGCTGTGAGGGTTTAGCACAAGCAGGCATGCTAGAGGATTTTTTTTCTCACGATGCCATTGTCTTTTGGGTCACATTTGACAGAAGCAATGAAGGGGAGGGGGTTAATTTATCTCCTAAGCCGTGAGCTCTCCCTGTTAAGCAGAGCTGGATCCTTGGGAGTGAGGTGGAAGGAATATCCGAGATGTGGAGGGACTGATAGACAGAACATAGAAACAGAAGGCGTGGGGTATGCAGACCAGAGCCTTCAGCTTCCCGGGCAGCATGGCTTTAGACCTCGGGTTGCTGGGTCTCCAAGATGCAGTCCTGGTTCTCAAGATTAAGAATCTGGGTCTGCTCTCAACTGTTATGTCTTAATTTCTTTTATCGTTTCTGTGATTTAAAAAAATCACTCCGATAAAAGCAGCTGAAGGAGGGAATGATTTGCTTTAGTTCATAATTTGAGGTATGGCCCATCAGGGTGGAAGTCAAGGCAGCAGGACCTTGAAGCAGTTGGTCGCATCACAGTCAGGAAGCAGAGAAGGATGAATGGTGCTCCTGCCTAGCCCCCTTTCTCCATTTATACACTTCAGGATCCCACCCAGGGAATGGCACTGCCCATAGTGGGCAGGTCCTTCCACTTCAGTTTACCTAGTCAAGATAATCCCCCACAGGCATGCCCAGAGATCCATCTCCCAAATGACCCTAGATCCTGTCCAGTGGACAGTTAACCCTGACCAATCATATGCTATCATCTACTATTATGGGATAGAATTCCTGGGGAGACACAAATATCTATTCACCCCAGATAAGAACCAATAATAAACCAAAGTACTTTAGTGAAAGTCTAACTTGGAGATCCAATGAGTTCATTGGTGTTGCATTCAGGAATGCGGGTGAGGGGTTTCTTGCAGGAGCAGAAATGACTCAAAGACAGTTGCCTCTTCAAATTCCCAACCCAGCAAGAGTGACAGCTCATGAAAGCTAGAAACCTGAAGCTCACTGCACAAGCAATCCAACAGGTTGGGGAATGTCTCCTCTAAGTACTCAGGTGGTTTGAGCATCTCCCATGTAATTCAGTTGGTCTCCACTTCTTCCAGGCAGCTCAGCTCATCTGAGTGTTCCTCTAAGCAGTCCTACTTCCCTAGAGAGGGGAAGGAAGAGCCTAGTGCATCTGCTCAGTTTCAGGAACTTCTTGAAGCCTTTGAATTGTTTACTTCCTGAGTTTAATAAGCTCCCCTGTAGGATGGAATGTTTCACCTCCTTTTAGACCATCTAGCATCTTAATGAGTTCCCTCATGATAGAAGGGTTTATATCAGAGGAAAATGCTACCTATCAATGACCTACAGACACTGTGTGACTGAACCATGTTCAAGCAGGCACATACACTACTTTACATGCCTCTTCCCGTGAAAGCCCGTCCCCTTGACTCCAATGCAAGGCAGGCGTGTTTGTTGCCTGTCCAGCCTTCAGTGTGCAGACAATGAATCCTTTTTGGTTGAGCAGCAGCTCTTTAAATGTTTGTCTAGAGAGTTTTCTCCACAGTCACCTGCCAGGTACATCTCACACATCCGTGTTAGATGCTTAAACAGGAAGAGAAGAAAGCAGGTGAGACCTCTTGCCCAGGCAGAGCTCAGATTGGAGGAGAGAGCAGGAGATGAAATGGAGCATTTAGGTCCGATTGCATATGGTGGTCTGTCAGCAAGTGACAGTCACCATGGAGAAAGCCTGGGAGGCAGAGGAGGAGGGGTTGCAGTGTGAAGGATGCACAGGGTGCTTCCGGAGCAAAGATGAGTGCAGAGGCCCTGGAACACTCGAAAAACCAACGAGTCTGTGTGACAGGGGTAGGGTGTGCAAGAGGAAACAAATGGAGATTGGCAGACCACCCTCCCCATCCTGGGTGGATAAGACATTTAAGGTTGAGGATCTTGAGAGATACCTGGGAAATAAGTGGGGGGTAGAGCTAGGGCTTGGGTTCTGTTATACTGCCTGTAACATAATGAGAGTCCACTAGAAGGTGGCACATGACCCAGCTTGTTATCAGCTGCTGCTGCTGCTGCTGCTGCTGCTGCTGCTGCTGCTGCTGCTGCTGCTGCTGCTGCAACTCAGGAAAGGAAACCAGAATTTCTTTAATGTTCCCTAAGAACATCTTCCATGGCAAGGTGGTCCCTGATAGCTTGTTATTTCCTTCTGAGCTATCCTCAGGTTCGCAGCTGGGTGATAGCTTCCTCTCTGACCTCGATGCTGCCCCACCCCTGCAGCCTCCCCACCCCTGCAGCCTCCCCACCCCTGCAGCCTTCCCATCCCTATTACATCCTCTGGGATGCCGATGCTACCGGGACTCTGACTTCTTTTCTTTCCCCCAAAGATTCTTGCGTTCGCCGGAACCTGCTGAGGACAGGAGTGCATTTAATTTAGGGCCTCCACCTGTGCAGTCAGTAAATTACTTCTCCCCGTTCACTCTGACAAGACCGTCTGCCATGCTGACCTTTCCCTGCCTCGTGTGTGGGAGACATATTTCTTTGCTTAACTTCCTGTGCCATCTCCTTTCCGGTTCCTGGCTTTGCCTCCTAATCACGTTGGTGGCTGCCCTTTGTCACTCCCTTGCTTCTAAAGTCCTTTTCTGCTGCTTTCCCCTATAAGGATGGGAACCCTCCAGCCTACCACTTCTGAGGTGACCTTCACAATCTACTGAAGACCTCTTCATGCCCACAGCACTGCTGAAGATGCCCAGAGCATAGGATGCCTAGGTTATAAGGTGTCCAGGATATAGGATGCCCAGGGTATAGGATGTGCAGGGTACAGGGAATGCAGGGTACAAGATGCCCAGGGTGGTGAGCTTTGCATGTGATGTGCATAAGTGTATATGAATGTT
Organism: Rattus rattus; assembly: GCF_011064425.1. NCBI lineage: Eukaryota > Metazoa > Chordata > Mammalia > Rodentia > Muridae > Rattus > Rattus rattus. Next base: position 15,788,908 of record NC_046154.1, read on the forward strand.
CAGGTCTCTGTGGTACACATTAGCATATGTACCCATATTTATACATGTAGTTGCATGTACATATATATGTGAGTGTCAGTGGGGTCTAGAATTTGACACCCAATGTCTTCCTTGATCATTCTTCAACTTAGAGATTAAGGTGGAGTCTCTCACTGAACCCAGGGCTTGCCTTTTTATCTAGTCTGGCTAGCCACTCAACTCCAAGAACCCCCTCATTTCCACCTCCCTCTTGCTGGGATCTCAGGTGAGTGACCACACCCACCCAGCTTTTACTAGCTTTCACACAGGTTTGGGGACTATGAGCTTTGGTGCTCACATGTGCCGGGTAAGCACGTACCTGCTGAGTCATATTCCCAGCCCTAGGCAGTGGTTTAATGTGTCTTGTGGAGAAGTGAGAAAAACTGTATATCTTAAAACTGATCAGATGAGAACCTTGACCTCAGCCTTGTCTGTGCCCATGGTCAGATCCTGGCTAAGCAGTCGTCTTAGAGGTGATAGTTCAGTGCCGGCAGCAGGCACACGTACACACCAGCAAAGTTTTGTTTTGTTTTGTTTTGTTCCTCTTCTTCTCCTTTGAGACAGGTTCTCTTGCTCCCAGGTTGTCCTCCAACTCTATGTCGTTAAGGATGACCTTGAACTCCTGATCTTTCTGCCTCCACCTTCCAAGGGCTGGGGTTACCAGTGTGCACCCCACTCCCCGAGTTTAATAGCTTTCTAAGGTTTCAGAAACCCTAAGCCGCTTTGACAGCAGTCTGTGTCTGAGACTGCCCACTGCGGCACTGTTTATTACAAGGGCAAATTGAAATCCAAATTGGCCGTCAGTCCCTCAGCGGCTCAAACTGGATGCGTGTCAGAGTTAAACAGTGGGATGCGGGGAAGACGTCCCAAGTCTTGAAATTGGCTCTCACAGATACAGAGAGACGCCCAGAAATCAGGAGTGGAGGTTAAAAGAGGACTGGGGAGGAGTCCCTGAGGGCCTGAGTTCCGGCCCCCCAGAATGCACGTAAAAAGCCTGAGGTAGCAGTGCGTGTCTCTGATCCCAGTCCTCCTCCAACAAGATAGGTGGTGGAGACAGGAGACTACCTCAGAAGCTTGTAGGCCAGCTAACCTCTAGTGCCCAGCCTGCCATCAAGACACACCAGCAAAGTGGCAGAAGAAAGCCAACCCCTGTGGCTTCCACATACATGCTGTGGCATGTGCGGGCATGCTCAAACATGCACACGGGAATTCGAGGGGGAAAACGTTCCAGTTCAAATAAGCCAACTGCCCTGGTATCCCGGTATATGTGGTGATTTGTTGTTATAGAATAAAATTATGCATCCATCACGGATCAGACATGATATTGTTAGGGAAAGCAATTAAGATAGTTTGCAGCTCTTAAACACTGGAGTATTCTCAGGTCATTGAGTGGCTATAACATTCTATAAAGAGTTCAACTGATGAATGCCCTAAAGAATATCTTTCAAAGGCTGGGGAGATGGCTCGGTAGGTCAGGTACTTGCTGCCCAAGCTTGAGGAACTGACTTCAGATCCCCAGCACCCACTCAAAAACTGGGCAAAAGGGCACACATCCGTAACCCTAGTACTGTAAGACAGGAGTAAACAGATACTAGGTGTTTGAGGGCCAGCCAGCCAGCCAAGCCAAAACATGGAGGTCCAGGTTCCATAACAGACCCTGCCCCTCTCAAAAAATAGAGAGCAATAGAGAAAGACACCTAACATGAGCTCTGACCTCCACCTAAGCACACATAGGTAAGTGTACCTACACACACACACACACGCTAACACACATATACACTCACATAGGTGTGCATGTGCACTCATACATACGTACACATGAACATTTTTTGGTGACCAAAGTTTACTTGGCTGAACAAGAGGAAATAAATATGCATTCTTTTAACATTGTTTCGTGTTCAGTAACCACAGAAGTTTATTACTTTTAAAAAAACAAGTTAGCCCAGTAGATGCTGAATCATTTATAAGAAGGAGTTTGGGAGATGCGTAGCTGCAATGTCTCCAGTCATTTCTAGTCAGGGACACTCAAAGATGGGTAAGAAGGGATGTGAGAGGCTTAGCTGATTGTTAGCCTGTGCTTGGGGTGCTGGAGCCCTGTATCCGGTTCTCACGCCTTTGAAAGTGAAAAAAAAAAACCCTCAAGAGAAGCACCTTTTCCTTTATCTCTTCTCTCACTCTTGGAGAGTTTCAGACACACAGCACCAACATACAACATCAGGTTGAGTGTCCATCAACAAATGCATGGGTACAGAAAATACTGTATATATTCATGATGAATAACCATAAAATGGAACAAAATCCAGCCACTAAGATGACCCAGTGAATGGCACCCACCACCAAGTCTGATGATCTGGGTTTGATCCCTGGACCCACAAGGTGAAGGGAGAGAACTGACTTCCACAAGTGGTCCTCTGAGCTCTACCTGTGTGCCATCACGTGCACACGTCACCACACACACACACACACACACACACACACACACACACACACACACACGTAATAAGAAGATGTAAACAGCTTCTGGCTAATATAAATAAGGCTGCTATGATCATAGTGGAGCACGTGTCTTTGTTATTTGTTGGGGCATCTTTTGGGTATATGCCCAGGAGAGGTATAGCTGGGTCCTCAGATAGTGCAATGTCCAATTTTTTGAGGAACCTCCAGACTGATTTCCAGAGTGGTTGTGCCAGTCTGCAATCCCACCAACAATGGAGGAGTGTTCCTCTTTCTCCACATCCTCGCCAGCATCTGCTGTCGCCTGAGTTTTTGATCTTAGCCATTCTGACTGGTGTGAGGTGAAATCTCAGGGTTGTCTTGATTTTCATTTCCCTGATCAGTAAGGATGTTGAATATTTCTTTAGGTGCTTTTTGGCCATTCGATATTCCTCAGCTGAGAATGTTTTGTTTAGCTCTGTACCCCTTTTAATAGGGTTACTTGGCTCTCTGGAGTCTAACTTCTTGAGTTCTTTGTATATTTTGGATACTAGCCCTCTACGGGATATAGAATTAGTAAAGATCTTTTCCAAATCTGTTGGTTGCTGTTTTGTCCTAATGACAGTGTCCTTTGCCTTACAGAAGCTTTGAGTTTTATGAGGTCCCATTTGTCTATTCTTAATCTCAGAGCATAAGCGATTGGTGTTTTGTTCAGGAAATTTTCCCCAGTGCCCATGTGTTCGAGACTCTTCCCCACTTTTTCTCCTATTAGTTTGAGTGTATCTGGTTTGATGTGGAGGTCCTTGATCAACTTGGACTTAAATTATGTACAGGGTGATAAGAATGGATCGATTTGCATTCTTCTACATGCTGACCTCCAGTTGAATCAGCACCATTTGTTGAAAATGCTATCTTTATTCCATTGGATGGTTTTAGCTTCTTTGTCAAAGATCAAGTGACCATAGGTGTGTGGGTTCATTTCTGGATCTTCAGTTCTATTCCACTGGTCTATCTGCCTGTCTCTGTACCAATACCATACAGTTTTTATGACTATTGCTCTGTAATATTGCTTGAAGTCAGGAATGGTGATTCCCCCCAGAAGTTCTTTTATTGTTGATAATAGCCAGAAGCTGGCAAAAATCCAGATGCCCTTCAACAGAGGAATGGATTCAAAAATGTGGTACATCTACACAATGGAGTACTACTCAGCTATCAAAAACAATTACTTCATGAAATTCATAGGCAAATGGAATGAACTAGAAAATATCATCCTGAGTGAGGTAACCCAATCACAAAAAAACACACATGATATGCACTCACTGATAAGTAGATAATAGCCCAAATGCTCGGAATACCCAAGATACAATCCACAGACCACAGGAAGCTCAAGAAGAAGGATGACCAAAATGTGGATGCTCCCACTCCTTCTTAAAAGGGGGAACAAAAATATCCATAGGAGGGGATATGGAGGCAAAGTTTAGAGCAGAGACTGAAGGAACAGCCATTCAGAGCCTGTCCCACATGTGGCCCATATATAGACAGCTACCAAACTAGATAAGATTGATGAAGCTAAGAAGGGCATGCTGAAAGGGACCGGATATAGATCCCACCTGAGAGACACAGCCAGAGCATGTCAAATAGCAGCAGCGATGCTAGCAGAAAACCACTGTACTGAGAACAGGACCTCCTTTGGCGGAATTAGAGCAAGGATTGAAAGAGTTGAAGGAGCTTGTAACCCTATAAAAACAACAATACCAACCAGAGCTTCCAGGGACTAAACCACTACTGAAAGACTATACATGGACTGACCCAGGGCTCCAATTGCACATGTAGCAGAGAATAGCCTTGTTGGGGCACCAGGGGAAGGAGAAGCCCTTGGTCCTGCCAAGGTTGGACCCCCAGTGCAGGGGAATGTGGGGGGAGGTAAGGGAGTGGATGAGGGGGAGGGGATAGGGCTAATGGACAGGAAACCGGGAAAGGGAGGAGGGGGAGGGGATGGGGCTAATGGACAGGAAACCTGGAAAGGGAATAACATTTGAAATGTAAATTAAGAAATATATTTAATAAAAAAATAAAATTTCAAAAGAATTTTTCAAATAATAAAGCGTTTTCAAAGAAAAGGGAGAAAATGTGTAAGTAAAATGTAAATAATAAATGTAATAATAAAAAACCATTTTTAAAGAAGAAAATCATGTCATTTGCAAGAAACATAGATAAGACCTGATATAGTTAAATGAAAAAAGCAAGGCTCACAGATATAGATTGGGTCTCCCCTCAAATCTGGGGCTGGGGGAGGGGAGGAGAAGGAATGGGAAAGCAGAAGAGAAGGTATTAAAAACATGGAAAGAAAGCTGGAGGCTTCAGGGTATCGGGGAGTGTGGACGTGCACGAGTGGACATGTGACAGTGAAACTCAGAAGAGGCCATCGTTGACTCGAGTTCATTTTTTGAAAGGGAGCGTGCATCAAAACTGGGACTTTACTGGTAGAGCGCTTGCCTGGCATTCACGAGGCCCAGGGCTCCATCCTCAGCACTGCCCGTAAGACCAGGTGTGCCGATACACACCTGCAATCCCGGCACTTTGGAGGTTGAAGCAAGAGAGTCAGGAGTTCAAGGTCATCCTTGGATACATAGTGGGTTCGAGGCCAGCCTAGGCTATATGAGACCCTGCTTCAAAAAACAAACAAACTTAGTTCAGGAGATGAGCGGGACTGGGGTGCATGATGTGAAACTCACAAAGAGTCCATAAAAAGCTATAAAATACAGAACAAAATTACAAAAAAAAATGACACATGTTTCATTTTACTTCCGCCAGAATATGTCATTCTGAAAACTACCAGAGGCGGTCACAGCAGAATGTATTTACAACCCTAACACTGGGTGGATGAAGAGGGTGTAAAGCTGGGGAATTTCAGGTCGAGGCTAGCCCAGGCAAGGAACAAGAAAGCAGGCACAAGGAGCAAGGGTCTAACCCTGATCAGCTCCGCACTGTGCACTATGGACGGGAGCCCTGCCCTTTTCTTATTTATTCTTTGATACCCTTTTTAAGTCCCCGGCCAATTTCCGAATGTAAAACTAAGATGAGATCCAGGGAGAAGGGATTCAATGGCATTGGTGGCGAATCAGCCCCAGAATCTTTCTCCTTCTTTGACTCCACACAGAAGCCTCAGGATGGAGGCCTCCCATGGGGCACAGATGTGGCTGCAGGACCGTGGGATTAGAGCCCCGGGAGCTCTGCGGGGCTTTCTCTAAGCTGCCTTTTTGTATCCTTAATTCCACGAATGCAAACAATAATTACCAACCTAAGTAGGTTACTCAGCCCAGCTCAGGCACCTCTGGTCCCCAGTGACACACATTATTGGCTCTCACAATTAATCTAAAATATTAAGCCATTCGCTCCCCGGCTTCCGCTGTCCCTGTCTTGTGCCTGGATGACACATCCACGGATTTACTGTCTGAATTGTCTGAGCTGTTATTTCTCCTTATTCATTCTCTCTCTCTCTCTCTCTCTCTCTCTCTCTCTCTCTCTCTCTCTCTCACACACACACACACACACACACACACACACACACACACACACACACACACACACATTGAAATGTTTCATTAAAACAAGTTCATTTCCCACCCGTCTTTGGGATTCGGGGCTTCTCTCTCTCTCTCTTCTTCATCTCTTCTCCGGGCCTTTGCTTTAACATGGACAGGCTGGAGAGGAAGTGGGCTTTCCGCGTCTAATCCTCCACGTCTGGCTAGCTTTTCAATTACTTTGCGAACTCCAGCCAGCCCTTCCTCCTATGCCTCATCAATTTTCACTTCCTCTGCCAGGTTTGGAAAAAAAGCAGCCCACTGCCTCGACCTCCCTGCATCTCCATTAGTTAAGGGTGAGGAAATGACTGGGCAGACCGCAGAGGCAGAAAAACAGATCTAACAGGGACGTACTGAGTGCCTGTTTGTAGAGACACCTAAGAGATGGTAGAAAGACGGGAGGGAAGGAAGGAAGGGAAAGGGGAAGAGAGGGGAGGAGGGAAGGAAGGAGAGAGAGGAGGGGAGGGAGGAGGGGGGGAGGAAGGAGGAGGGGGGGGGGGAGGAGGGGGAGGAGGAGGAGGGAGGGGGGGAGGAGGGGGGGGAGGAAGGGAGGAAGGGGGAGAGGAGGGAGGGGAGGGGGGAGAGGAGGGGGGGGAGGAGGGAGAGGAGGAGGGGAGAAGGAAGGAGGGAGGGGAGGAGGGGAGGGGAGGAGGGGGAGGAGGGAGGGGAGGAGAGAAGGAAGGAAGGAGAGAGAGGAGGGAGGGGAGGAGGGGGAGGAGGGAGGGGAGGAGGGGAGGAGGGAGGAGAGGAGGGGGGAGGGACTTCTTCCATCTGGCCTTCTCATTTACCAGAGGTGAGAAGCTGACCACATACCAATTTCACGTTGCAGACACCTGGGGACAACCTGTTACATAACAGTATGTAACTGATGCGGGCAGGCATTCTCTCCCTTGCTCGCCAGACACATACTGTGTAGACTTTCATTTCAAATGTATACACTGGCCTAAAACATTTTTCTGCCTCCTTTGCCTGTTCTCTACACCTACCCAGTTCCATCTGTTCTTCAGGATTCTCCCCCTCCAATCCCGGGGTGTGTGTGTGTGTGTGTGTGTGTGTCTGTCTGTCTGTCTGTGTACCCATATGTGTACAAATGTCCAAAGAATCTAGAAAGGGGTGTAAGATCCCCTGGAGCTGGACTCGCTGGCGGTTGTGAACTCCCATGTGGGCTCCCCAGGATCTAAACTGATGTCCTCTGCAAAAGCAGCCCTAACCACTGACCCATCTCTCCAGCCTCGGACCTCTATTCTTTGGGGACACTCACACTGCCCCTGCCCAGGTTCCTGATGACTCTGATCTCCTTTGTGGCATTTCTCGTGTGTCCCCTTACACTTTTAAATTTCTTAATATTTCCTCTAATTCTCCAAAAGCCCTCTGAGGGCAAGGATTGTCCTGTTTCCTCTGAGGAGCTGCTGTGCCTCCTGGGGTCCCTGGCTCATGGCCGTCATTCACGAACTGTTCTGTGATGAGCACAGCCTCTAAATAGCTGTGCTACTACCGTTCCTATTTTACAGAGGAAGAAATTGAATATCAAGGCTGAAACATGGTTATCCATCTCTAATTTCTCAGGTGCCAAGTAGGAGCGTCTGGACAGAAGCCGAGACCCCGGGGGAGCCCCTGGGAAAATGTGTACACCTCATCTCACCCACTACTAGTCTGTGGTCCCTGGTGGTTTGATTCCCCAGGCAAGGCCAGGCTTCCGAAAAATCTGACAGGCCCAGTATGTGGAGAAGTCCCAGGCGACTCTCCCAGGAAGCAGCTCCCAGCTGGGCACTGACAGCTGGTGCTTGGGAGAAGCAGATGTGTGTCCACAGAACATCTGGGCGAGCTGGAGACCATATGGAGCCCTACATGCTGACAGGGGTCCTGGTCACCAAGGTGACTAATTGTTCCTGTTCTCTGCTGGGAGGAAGTGTCCCCAAGAGACAGGATCCTGGATCTCAGCAAGGAGAAGCTTGCTTTCAGGGATCTCCCTCCCCAAGACACAGCGGGTCCCCTCCCTGAGTCTTCATGTCCCCCTCAGCCTTCACACAGAGGGCTTCGTCCATAATCATCCTTGGACCATTGATGGGCTAGGACCAGTATGAAGATTTTCTTTAGCTGCTGGCTCTGCCGAGTTCCCGGTCCCTCCTATTCACAACTGCACAGAACACAAACACAGGCTACAGAAATGGCTCTGTCAGTAAAGAGCTTGCTGCACAAACGTGAAGACCTGAGTTCAGTCCCCAGAGCCCCCATGAAAAAGTTGGCTGCAGTGGTCTGCGCTTGTAATCCCAGCACAGAGGAGGTAGAGACAGGCAGGTCTCTGAGGCTCTCTTGTTGGTCAGTTCTCAAACCAATCAGAGATCCTGTCCCAGAACACAAGGGAGGTGGCTCTTGAGAATGGCAAGACCTCAGACTTCACACTGTCACAAACATTAACACACACACACACACACACACACCACACACCACACACCACACACACACACACACCACACACACACACACACACACACACACACACCAAAACAAACAAACAGAGTAGGAAAACGTGGGCAGCAGCAAACAGTAAATCTGAAGGGCAGACGCTGAACTTTCTAGAAATAAGCACTGCTCAAAGTGGCACTGTGTTTGAAGTCCACGACACAGGTTCCACGGACCAACAACATCTGCGTCACCTGAGCACCTGAGTTCTCACGCCTTGCCTGCTACATCAGGAACTTGAGGACTCCATAGTGTAACCTACCCTCCGTGCCTCCAGTGCATGCTTCCCTGAAAACCACCAATGCACGTGAGCCCACCTCGCTCACAGAAGTGAAGGGACTTGTCCACGATCACTGGGGGGCACAGCTGCCAACTTCGATGCAGACACCGGTCTCCAAGGCAGTTTCCGATGGGTGGTTTCAGAGACTGGGGCTCAGCGTGTGCTGTGAGTCAGGCAGGGTAGCACATTGGCCTGTTTTTCTCCTAGGCCGTCTCTTTTGATGAGTTTTAAATTATGTGTGCAAGATAATAAAACTTCCTCCGTGCCATCCCAGGGCCAGAAGTGCAGCTTCCGTGGCCTAGCACTTGTCTTCCAACAGGAGAGCCAGCAGGAGGAAGAGAAAAGAACACTTGAAGGGGTTATTTCTTTCAGTAGATTTACATCATCTTTTGAACTGGTTATTTAGTTGCTTGAGCATAAAACACTTGGAAACTGTGTCTTTCTAGAAACCTGGATGCTCACTAGACCTTTTTTTGTTTTTTTTGTTTAAACTTATTTGGTTTGTGTGTGTATGTGAATAAGCATACATACCTGTGGTGTGTGCGTGTGTGTGTGTGTGTGTGTGTGTGTGTGTGTGTGTGTGTGTCTGGTATGTGTGTGGTGTGGTGTGTGTGTGGTCTCTGGTGTGTTTGTGGGATATATGTGTGTGTGTGGTGTCTAGTGGTGTGTGTGTGGTATGTGTGTGTGTGGTATGTGTGTGGTGTGTGTGGTGTGTGTGTGTGTGTGTATATGCACACGGATGTGGAGTGTTTGTGAGAGCGTGTGTGTATGTGTGAGAGTGTGTATTGTGAGAGTGCTTGTGAGTGTGTGTGTGTGTGTGTGTGTGGTGTATGTGTGTGTGTTGGGTGTGTATGTGTGTGTATGTGTGTGTGTATGTGTGTGTGTGTGTGTGTGTCTGGTGTGTTTGTGTGTGGGTGTGTTTGGTGTGTGTGGTGTGTGTGGTGTATGTGTGTGTGTATGTGTGTGTGTGTGTGTGTGTGTGTCTGGTGTGGGGTGTGTGTGTGTATGGGTGGGTGTGTGGTATGTGTGTATGTGTGTGTGTGTATGTGTGTGTGTATGTGTGTGTATGTGTGTGTGTGTGTGTCTGGTGTGGGGGTGTGAAGGTGTGTGTGTGGGTGGGTGTGCTGTCCGGTGTGTGTGTGTGTGTGTGTGTGTTTGTGTGTGTGTGTGTGTGTGGTGTATGTGTGTGTGTTGGGTGAGTGTTATGTACGTGTATGTGTGTGCACACTCACACACACTGGCATGTTTAGTGATCAGGAAACAACTCGAAGGACTCAGTCTCCCCTTCCATCTGGAGGGTCCCAGGGATCCCGCTCAGGCTTGACACAAGCTCCTTCACTCTTGAGCCATCTTGCCATGCCCCCTCTCGTACCCCTGGCCTTCCCAAGCTAGTTCACAAATAGTTCCTTTCAGAGTGAGCAGAGTCGAGGAAGTGCCTTGGCTCCTTTTGCTGTACAAAGCAGTCGAGGGGAAAGACCCCATGGGAGCTGGGAATTGAAGCGAAGCCCCAGGCCGTGCTGGAGACTCCGGAAGTTCCCTGCTCTTGGAAAGGCACAATGCAGCGTGTACCATCCTGTCTGTAAAAGTGTTTCTGGGGACCTACAGCTGCTGCTGAACCCCCTGCCCCACTCTGATTTCAACCCTCAGACTTTAACAGAGGGAAGGCCTTTGCTGCCCCAGGCCTGGGTAATTGAGCCGTTTCAGTGGCTGCAGAATGGCTGTCTTCAATCCTGTCAGCCTGAGCTCAGAGTTAGGGTAGAAGCTGGACAAGATAGGTCCGAGAGAGACTCATCTGACAATCAGAAAATGCTGCTTTTTCAAATACACCTTAGGAGGCTTCGGTTCCTGAAATGGGGACAGAGGCTTTCTGGCCACTCTGTCCACTGCCAAACCCATCCTCACTGCCAGGGCCTTTGACAGTCACTTCTTCAGCTTGCCTGAGGTGGGATCCAGGCACCTTCAGAACTGAGTGGTATCTCTTCTTGCAAGGAGTTCCGAAAGGTTCCACACACCTATTCCCAGTGTTGAGAACCTGCTACAAGGTGCTAAAGAGGTGCTTGGTCCAAGATCAGCTCATCCGTGCACAGCAGCTCCCTCCAATGAGCCTCTCTCTGGTGTCCTGTCTTAACTGTGCGACTCGCTCGCTCGCTCACTCCAGCAAATTTGCCATCCAACTTGTGCCCTGGCCAAGAAGACTTCTTTCCAAAGACACAGAGATGTCAGCACCTTGTCCCGGAACCTCCAAAATGTCAGCTAGGCACTGGAGAGGTAGCTCAGCTGATAAGAGTTTTCTTAGCATGCATGGGGGCCCTGGGTTCCATGCCTGTACCACATAAACCAGATGTGGAGGTGCACACTTACAATCTCAATACTGGGGATGCAGATGCGTGAGAGTCAAGGTTATCTTCGATTATATAATGTGCTCAAGCCAGTCTGGGCTTACTCGAGACTCTGTCTCAGAAGAGAGGGGGCTGAAATTCCTTACTCAAAAGAGCTCAGCGATAAAACAGACAGAAGCTCTGTGTGTCAAGCTCCTTTGCAAGTTACGGGGAATCCTGCCAGAGGACTTGTGACAAAGTGCTTGCCTCATATGCACAAGGCCCAGGCGTCCATTCCCTGGATGAGAGACAGAGGCAACTGAGGGGAAAGGAGGGGAGGAGGAAGAAGAAACTAGGAAGGGGGAGGGAGGAAGAGGAAGAGGAGAGCATAGTAAGATAGAATAACGAAGAGACAGGTCATGCTAGTAAATGCAGGGAGCGGGCTGGGCAGCCACACTGAGGAAATGACATTTCCGGAAAGGCTTACAGTGGGTCTCGGGGGCTGTTTGGGTCTCTGGAAAAGCAAATGTAGAGACCTTGAAGACTTGGAAGCCATAGCATACAGGCAGCACAAAGTGTAGGTCCATCAGGCACAGCCACAGTCTCCACAGAGGGTAACCTTGTCGGTACCCAGCTCGGTCAGAGTCACCTTGCAGGCACTTTCTGAATAGCTGAGTCCATTTTGGAAGGCAGGAGGGGACAATCCCTCACAGTGTTCCCAAAGGAAAAGGTGTCCACTTGACAGCTGAAAGACAGACGTGCTAGAGACATAGGAACAGGTTGCAGGAGGCTCTGTGGAGAGAGTGGGAGAAGCTGGACATTTGCCGGTGTGTCCATTATCAAACGCTGTGTAACAAGTCACTCCAAACATAGCAAGCAGCTTACAGTGACAGGCAGGTGTTGCCTTGCACATCAGTTGCTTGGCTGGGCTGGTTTCACTGCTGACGCTAGACACTCCAGGCTAGACTCCACGCTGACCCGGCAGTCCTGCTCTCTGGCTTTCTAGATCCTCTCTCAAGATTACCTTCAATGTCTTGGTGGCATTCTGTCCTCTGCCGCTGTAGAATTGCAGCCTCTGTCCTTTGGTGGTGTTTGCCACATGCCACAACCCAGCCTTTCACTGCAGAGCCTTGCCCACAGGGCCCCTTCATCATCAGCACGTTTTCCAAACCCTTAGGACCAGCTCTCACCTGAGGAGCTCTCACCTGAAGAGGTCAGAGCCCATTCAAATGGTCTCCCTTTCTCTTGATTGTTTTGAGACAGGATCTCATGTAGCCCGGGTCCCCCTGCCACCACCCACCGTTGATGACTGTAACCTAAGCAAACGTAGTGTAATCTATCATATTCCCAGTTCTGCCTGCACGAGGGACACACCCACAAGCCATGTACTTTTGATCATACCCAGGTCACATGTCATTTGACAAGGCTCCTCTTTGGCTGGCATCAGTGGAGACCTAGGATGTGTGGACAGGGCTTCCACCATGGGAGCTTGCCCCTTCCTCCCCCAGGTACAGAGGGAAGGAAACCCTCATGGCTGCAGTACTGTCTGGGTTGCCCGAGCCCTGCCTGTTCCCTGGCATGCTCAGTCTTATTGACATTGGCAGCCCCGTGTCTCTCACCAAGCCAGTAGTGTAATTGACATAGAATTGTCTCTGAGCATCCAATTAATCAGCAAATAAATCATAAACCTGGGGCCATTCATTCTGGGAGGCAGAGAGGCTGCTCCTGGCTCCCTGCTCCTGGAGATCATAGAACTTAGACCTGACACTGCTCAGATGAGCTGACGAGAAGACAGGGGAGGTGGGCGGGGAACTTTCAAGGCATCCGTGAGGACCCAGGATCTGTTTGAGTGCTCTGGACAGGCAAGTTCATCTTCAGGAGGTCGACGAACTGGATTTCATTCATTTAAAAAAAAAGGAAAAGCATCTCTGGACACAGTCAAGGAAGCGCGTGTCTTTAAACCCAGCCCCGGGGAGTCTTAGGCAGGCAGAGTTCCACGAGGTAGAGGCCAGCCTGGTCTACATTGTGAGTTCCAGGCCAACAAGGGTTACCTGGTGAACCCCTGTCTCAAAATAGAAAAGGAAAAAATGGAAAAAAGAAAAACAGACACAAAGAGCAAAAGAGTGTCCCTGGAAATAATGAGCCACATCTTTACTTTCATTAATTAATTAATCAATTAACTTAATTTACATTCTCCTCCCCTTCTGCCCCCCCTTCTCCTCAAAGAAGGGACCTCGAGTGGATACCAAGCTGCCTTGATATATCAAGTAGCGTAGGACTGGATGCCTTTTCTATTGAGTCTACACAGCACTGTCCACCTTGGACAGGGGATCCAAAGGCAGGCAACAGAGTCAGAGACAGCCCCTGCTCCTGCTCTTAGGGGTCCCATGTGACGACCAACCTGTACGTCTGTTACACATGTGCAGAGGCCTATGTCCATCCCGTGCATGCTCTCTGTTTGGCAGTTCAGCCTCCGGGAGCTTCTTTGTGCCCAGGTTAGTTGACTCTGGGGGTTTTCTTGTGGTGTCCTTGACCCCTCAGATGAAACACATATTACAAGGAAGGACACTGATCCTCAGAGAATGGAAACAGAAACAAAAAAGAGACCCCAGAGTATCAGTCCATCTCTGGGAAACACCTAGGCTCATCCATGATGCTTCGATCCTGGGACAGTGAACCCTGGAGACTATACCTAGGCTCATCCATGATGCTGCTATCCTGGGACAGCGAACTCTGGAAACAGTCTCTTCAGCCTTTCTCTGCTTCGTTCATCTTCCTCTTACCTACTGGGTCCCACTGTGTGTTAGTGCTGATGGCATTTCCTTCCACAAATCCCCCCATCTGCTAGAATGTGAACACTCTGGCTTTTAAACTGATGGTTCATTATATTACTCAGAGCTCTCTGGAGGAAGAGACTGGAGAGAGTGTCTTGATTGTCAACCTGATTATGTCTGGAATTAACTAAAACTCAAATGACAAGGCACACCTGTGAGGGGCTTTTCTCCCCCTCCATTAAGTCATTTGAAGTGGGAAGACCCACGTCTTCTATTCTGGATCTTTGAGGTGGGGAGATAAACCTTTAACCCAGATCCTTTGAGGTAGGCAGATCCACCTTTAATCTGGGCCACACCTTCTACTGGAAGTCTCTCTAAGCACATAAGAGGAGGAAGCTTTTGCTCTTGGCCTGCCTGCTCTTGCCTTGCTAGCAAGCCCATTCCTTCACTGCATTAGAGCCTACTACTTTAGGATTCCAGCATATTCTGAAGACCAACTGAGACATCCAGCCTCGTGGACTGAAGAATTCTCAGACTTTCCATTCATAGATAGCCATTGTTGGATTAGCTGGACTCCAGGCTATAAATCATTCCAGTAAACCCCAAACCCCATATATATATATATATATATATATATATATATATATATATAGAGAGAGAGAGAGAGAGAGAGAGAGAGAGAGTCATTCTATGCATTCTGTTACTCTGACGAATACAGATACACATTAAAAGGGAATATATTAGATGGACTTGCAGGGTAGTCTGGGTAATCCAATAATAAACATATGCATCTGGAGAGGCTGGAAAGCTGGTACTACTCGATCTGTAAGGCGGTGATCTGTAAGGCTGGTGATCTATCTATAAGGCTAGCTGTCTCAGCTGGTGATGAAGAGATGAAGACCTGGACTAGTCCTAGAGCTGCTGGTCTTCAACCAAGTTGGGTTCTGATGTCAGCCGAGGATGGAGTTATCAAGCAGTGGAGGCAGTAGAAGCAACAGAGTAGATGAACACGCCAGTTAGACATGAAGACAGTCAGGCAAAAAGCAAGAGCTTCTGCCTCAGACCTTCTTATATCTGGATTGTTGCTGGAAGATGGTATGCTGATCTGAATTATAATAACCCCCAAAGGCTCATATATTTAAATACTTGGTACCCAGTTGGTGGAACTGTTTGGGAAGGATTATGAGGTGTGGCTTTGTTGGAGGAGGTGTGTCACTGTGTTGGGCTTTGTGATGTCAAGACCACTATGATTCCCAGTGTGCTCTCCCTGCCTTGTGGTTGTGAATCAAGATGTGAGCTCTCAACTGTTCCTGCCACCTTGCCTATGTCTACTCTGTGTCACTGTCAGAGACTCTAACCCTCTGAAACTGTAAGCCACATTACACACATTATTTTATAAGCTACCACGGTCACAACGTTTTAGTGCAGCAAGGAAAAATTAACTAAGATAGAGGGCACCCATATTTAGAGTGAGTAATTAATTAATTAATTAATTCAATTAATGTAATTTAAACCATTTCTCCAAGGTGTGTCCAGAGGACTGGCTTAGTTCCTTCTAGATCCGATCAAGTTGATGACCAAGGTCAACCATCACATTCAGTTTTTAACTAAGACACACAGCTCAAACGGCATCTCTGGGCTGAGGGTGTGGCTAAGAGGATGAGCATGTGCTTAACATGAGCAAAGCTTGGGCCTCAACCCTCAGTGCCAAGGTAATAAAGAACCAACAACATTTGCCTCCCTCTGGGCAGCAGGGTGGTGGGGTCTATGGTGTGAGATCTAGGAATACGGGGCTGAGGATATAGCTCAAAGCTAGAACTGTCACCTAGCATATGCAAGACCCTGGGTTCCATCCATACTATTGCAAAAAGATGCAAAGAGAAAAGGCAGGAGAGAGAAAAGAAGGGGGTGGAGGGAAGGATGATTGGCTGGGACTGCCCTGTGGGTAGTTGTGATGACAGAATCCAGAAGTGTGGACATAAAGGAAGCCTGGCTCCTTCCTAGGAATGCAGGATCTATCTGCCCGCCCACCCTAACTATGTGATTGTATGCCATTCGTGGAATTCTCTCCATGGTTTCTCATAGCCCACTACTGATTCTGGCCAAACCCATATCCCTATGTGAATGGACTCCTGGGATGTTCAACCCTGGATGCCTTGGCTTTGGTAAGAGTGAATGTGGGAGGTGACAGGATGCCTTGTGTGTTTGGAGGGGGTTGGAGCATCTCAAGGAGGATTCAGGAGGATGCAGAAGAGAAAGGTGGAGCAGGACCAGGGTAGACAGGATGCTACTCCCTGCAATTAGCGGGTGCTGAGGTGGGGCCGTACATGAGCAGCCCAATTGCTTTCTAAGCTCACATAAGAAAAGGAAAGCAAAATGAACCCATCACCGTTTCCCAGAGGTAAAGAGTCCCAAGTGGTCCCTTGCATGGTCAGCGTCGGGATCACAGATGGGTACTGCCACAGACAGCGTGGTGCGCATCAGTCCTTCTCTCTAGCTCTCCGGCCTGCTGTCTCTATTTGGCCACAAGCTCCTGGATCCTGAGTCCTCCCCAGTTCCAGAACTCCCAGCTTTCTGGACCATCATAGCATTGGCAGGAGAAAGATGGACGATGTCCCCAGAGCTCAGCAAGAGTGAGGCATCCTGCTCACCTCCCACTTGTTACTCCCAAAGCCAAGGTCTCATAGGTGGAACATCTCAGGAGGCCATTCCTATAGGAGCACGGGTGTGTTCAGAATGGGTCCCAGGTCCATAAGCAACCATGGAGAGGAGGACATGGATGTCATACATGGGACTGATCTCAAGTCACTGTAGCTAAGAGGTCCGATGCCTATTGTTCCATCCATAGAAGGAAAGGCAAGGCCAGATGTCAATCAGCCAAGAGTGGGGTTTCCTGAAGCAGAATCAATGCAGGCAGACAAACCCCAAACCACAAACAAGAGATTCAATTGAGGTAACTGAAGAGCCTCCCTGGGGCCTTAGACCCACAGGCTATTCCTTCCATCTGAGGCTCTTATAGGGACCACTTAAAATGAGAGGTCATCCAGTGTTTCGGGAAGTGGTTGTCCAGAGTCATTGTTATGGTCATGGCTATCACCCTATATGGTTCCTTACACCCAGGCAGCAGAAATCTACCCACTTTTACATATGAATAAGGCCAATGGGGTTGGAGGGGCACTAATTATGACTAACACTGTGCTTCCGGTATCCTCCCTATGTCTGAATACAAGACTCAGGGTCACCATACTTAGTTTGATCTATGGATCCCATATAGTAGGAGCCATTGACTTTATTCTTAAAGAAGAAAAGTGAGGCACGAGAGTTTAGGTCATCCTGCCAAGACAGCAGGGGATGGTTTTGACGGCTAAAGTTGATGATGGTAATGACGGTGGTGGTGGTGATGATTGTTGTGTTTATAAAAAGATGGAGGAGAGAGGGAATATGCTTGGTGTAGTGTAGTCAGGTGTGGGGGAAAGGAGTGCCTCCTCAGGGCCATGCTGAGGTATCCCTTTCCCCTGAGAGACCAGCCACATGATGAGGGCTGTATAGTATAGAGTTCATTCAGGGCATGGGGAGGGGAGTTGAGAGGGGTAGAGAGAGAGAGAGAGAGAGAGAGAGAGAGAGAGAGAGACAGAGAGACAGAGAGAGAGAGAGAGAGAGAGACAGAGACAGACAGAGACAGACAGAGACAGACAGAGACAGAGACACAGAGACAGACAGACAGACACGGAGAGAGAGACAGAAAGGAAGAAGGAGGAGGAGGAGGAGGAGAAGGAATAGAGGAGTAGAGGCCGGCCGTGAGCATGTGGAAAGAGAGAGGGGAAGGGAATGGGGAGAAGGGGAGAGGGGCGAGAGAACAGAGCAGAAGCAGGAAGTCAAGAGAGAGCGGAGGGGCCAAGCAGCCCCTTTTATAGTGAGTCAGGCACACCTGGCTGTTGCCAGGCAACTGTGAGGCGGAGCTTAGTCAAAATGCTAACAATGATGGTGATAGTGATGTCATCGGTGGTAACAATACTGATGGTAATGACAGTCGTGGTGATTATAAGGGCGGCGGGGATGATAATGATGATGATGGTGATAAGGTTTGTGCTGTCCATAATAATGGTGATGATTGTGATAATAACGGTGACCAGGAGGCTGGTGCTGATGTTACTGTAAGTGCAGTACAGTTTGTAAGTAGAGATGGATGCATTTTTATGGTGGCTAAGCCCACCTAAAGAACATAGAAATCAAGCTACAGGTCGTGGCCAACATCCAGAGCCACCTGCATCCCCTCTGAGGCGGCTTTGTTCGTGCTTCATGTACCAGCGAAGGTGCAATGGGTGCTAAGGTTGCTCTGAGTTCAGCCAGGAGTTCCTCTGCCCAGGGACATTGGGACTTTGCCTCAGACTGACCACAAGGGTCAACTGTTCATGAAGGGAGATCTTAGTGAGGCAACCAGATTGCCTTAAAACCTAAACACCAGCTTTGGGGCAAAATCTAACCACTATCCCAGTGCTCTGGACCTGGAGCCCCTAGCGCCAGGGCCAACCTCGGGGGTGAACATGGGCTATTGTCATGGAGAAGTCAAATCCATTCTGCCCTTATTAAAAGGGCTTTTTACCAGGACAGGTTTAAATGAGACGCAGCTTTAAACAGATAGGACCAATAACACAGGAAGGTAAATAAAGAATCCCCGGGACAATCTTGGGATATTTTTTTCTTTGCTGCTAGCAAAGCCAAGGGTAATTAGCAACGCTGTGAGGATGGGGGAAGAGATTGCCTCCGCCATGCTAATTAGCAGTTACTAATAGTCATAATAAATCCAACCGGAGGCTGAGTGAGTGCTTGCGATGGCGACAAGCTCAGCATTGGGGATCCCCTGACTCTCTGGGCCACCAGCTTGGCCCAGATTCACGTCTTTAATTCCGTTAGGTTAGATGGGGGGAAAACAGTAGTTGAACATGGCAGAAGATTGAGGGAGGCTGTCTGCTAGTCCCTAAAATTACCACTATTACTGAATGGCAGTATCAACAACTGGCACCACAGGCTTCATTTACATGCTATCAGGGGTCTGTTACTTCCTCCCTCAGGCTAGCAATTTAGGCAACAGTCACCACCACTCTCTCTGGTGCTACTCACCTCTGTGGGGGTGGGGCGAAGCAGAGTGTTCACTTGTCAGCAGTTGGTTCTCTAGAGCCTGTTCTGAGTGAGCCCTTCTGCTGGGCAGCAGGCATGGAAAGGGGACCCATACAAGGAAGGCCATTAGTCTCAGCCCCTAGGCAGCATCAGCCAATAGAAAAACGACTTAGGAGATACTGATGTGGAAGGAAGAATTGCCAACCAACTACTTCAGGATTCATCGGGAGGTGTGTGATGTCCATCGTCCTTGTCAACTTGACTACATTTGAAATCACCTAGGAGACACACCTCTGGCTGTGTCTGTGAAAGTATTTCCAGAGAGGTTCAAGTGAGGATAGACCCACCCTGAACGTGGGCAGCACCATCGCATAGGCTGGGGATGGACTGAATAAAAGGGAGAAAGCAGACTGAATGATCACAACCGCTCACCTCTCCTTGCTTCCTGACTATCAAACGCTGTTTCCACAGTCAGAAACAATGCCTCAACCTCCTCACATCATACTCCCCCTGCCGTGATGGGTGGTACCCCCAAACTGTAAGCCTAAGTGTCCTCTCTCCCTCAAGCCACTTTTTGTTGGATAGTTTGTCACACTGATGAGAAACTCGACTGGCACCAGCTCTATCTGATTTGGTTTGGTAAATGTCATCTGCAGGGCCGGGGCTGTATCTCCACAGTAGGACCCGTAATAAAGCATAACAAAGTTATAAAAGGAAATAAAATCACCCACCAGGTATGTTCAAGTGTGAAGGCAGGTATGTTGTCGCCTTTTGTGGCATATAATCTGATTTAAAGCCAGTAGAGAGAGATGGGTCTCAGGATTTCTCCCAAAGATGTAAGCTGAAATTAATCACATGTCTACTTATTTAGCTGGCCTTTAGGCAGGCAAATATTTACCTTATCTCTTAGCTTATTGAACTGTGATTATATAAGTTGACTGAGCCATGATTTCTAAAAAGAAAAAAATTTTTTTTAAATACCATGATTTAGCCTGTCAAAGGACTCAGGAATAACCAACAAACATACCGCCTGTGCCATTCTTTGCCATTGCAGACATTACTAATTGATTCCAGTACAGACATTAGTAGTCAATGTCAGCACTCTTGTCCTCTGAGACCCATCTCAGCCTCAGGATCTTTCTCATGGGACTGCTGTAGGGAGCTTCCAGAAGTCCATAGCCACTAAACAGTGTCTAAACCATTTACTCTTCTAGGTTGCAGTCTTGAATCCACTGCTTTCTGTAAGCTCCTCTGCCAGGCCATTATAAACATTGGCAGACCACCTAAGGATTCAAAAAAAAAAAAAATAACAACCTCAGTTGTAGCCATAGGATTCTTCCCTAGCCTGGTTACCAAGAACACCCTCAGTGGAACACCCTCCCCACTCTCCAGAGGGCACTGTGGCCTAGCACAAAGGTGATAGGGAAGTGAGAAATTCAAGCCAAGGAGAAGCATCAGGTAAGTCAGAAGAGAAGGCTAGCCCCACTGCAAGCTGACTCTTCTGACTCTGCCATGCAAGGGAAGAGGAACAACCTAGCAGGCAGAGGTCCATCAAGCTTCCTAGTGGAAAGGTTGAGTTCTTCAAGGCTGGCTTTCCACTCACGGTCTCTGTCTTGCCCAGGGCCTGAGCATCCCACACAAGGAACAAGGCTACCTGTTCAGCTTGGAGCTAACAAATGTTCTCTGGATTCCCCGATTCCTTTCCATCTCCTGGTTACTCTGTCAGCCATTCCTAAAGCCTTAAGTGTTATATCAGTCAGGTGCAGTGTGTGTGTGTGTGTGTGTCTGTGTGTCTGTGTCTGTGTCTGTGTGTCTGTGTGTGTGTGTCTGTGTGTGTGTGTGTGTGTGTGTGTGTCTCTGTGTGTGTGTGTGTCTGTGTGTGTGTGTCTGTGTGTGTGTGTGTGTGTGTGTGTGTGTGTGTGTGTGTGTGTGTCTGTGTGTGTGTATGTGTGTGTCTGTGTGTGTGTGTGT
This sequence comes from Rattus rattus, assembly GCF_011064425.1. Taxonomy (NCBI): domain Eukaryota; kingdom Metazoa; phylum Chordata; class Mammalia; order Rodentia; family Muridae; genus Rattus; species Rattus rattus. The sequence goes on from NC_046154.1 coordinate 15,809,867, forward strand.
GTGTCTGTGTGTGTATGTGTGTGTGTATGTGTGTGTATGTGTATGTATGTGTCTGTGTGTGTGTCTGTGTATGTCTGTGTGTGTCTGTGTGTCTGTGTCTGTGTCTGTGTGTCTGTGTGTCTGTGTGTGTCTGTGTGTGTCTGTGTCTGTGTGTGTCTGTGTGTGGGTCTGTGTGTGTGTGTCTGTGTCTGTTTCTGTGTGTGTGTGTGTCTGTGTATGTGTCTTGTGTGTGTGTGTGTCTGTGTGTGTGTGTGTTTGTGTCTGTGTGTCTGTGTCTGTGTGTATGTCTGTGTGTGTGTATGTGTTTGTGTCTGTGTGTTGTGTGTGTGTGTGTGTGTGTGTGTGTGTGTGTCTGTGTGTATGTGTGTGTGTGTGTGTGTGTGTGTGTGTGTGTGTGTGTGTGTGTGTGTGTGTGTGTGTGTGTGTCTGTGTGTATGTGTGTGTGTGTGTGTGTGTGTGTGTGTGTGTGTGTGTGTGTGTGTGTGTGTGTGTATGTGTGTGTGTGTGTGTGTGTGTGTGTGTGTGTGTGTGTGTGTGTGTGTCTGTGTGTGTGTGTGTGTATGTCTGTGTGTGTCTGTGTGTCTGTGTCTGTGTCTGTGTGTGTCTGTGTGTCTGTGTGTGTGTGTGTGTGTGTGTGTGTGTGTGTGTGTGTGTGTGTGTGTCTGTGTGTCTGTGTGTGTGTGTGTGTGTGTCTGTGTGTGTGTCTGTGTGTGTCTGTGTGTGTGTGTGTGTGTGTGTGTGTGTGTGTGTGTATCTGTGTGTGTGTGTCTGTGTGTGTGTGTGTGTGTGTGTGTGTGTGTGTGTCTGTGTGTGTGTGTGTGTGTATGTCTGTGTGTGTGTATGTGTTTGTGTCTGTGTGTGTATGTGTGTCTGTGTGTGTGTGTCTGTGTGTGTATGTGTGTCTGTGTGTGTATGTGTGTCTGTGTGTGTGTGTGTGTGTGTGTGTGTGTGTGTGTCTGTGTGTGTGTGTGTGTGTGTATGTGTGTCTGTGTGTGTATGTGTGTCTGTGTGTATGTGTGTGTGTGTGTGTGTGTGTGTGTGTGTGTGTGTGTGTGTGTGTGTGTGTGTGTGTGTGTGTGTGTGTGTCTGTGTGTGTGTGTGTGTGTCTGTGTGTGTGTGTGTGTCTGTGTGTGTGTGTGTGTGTGTGTGTGTGTGTGTGTGTGTGTGTGTGTGTGTGTGTCTGTGTGTGTCTGTTTCTGTGTGTCTGTGTGTGTCTCTGTGTGTGTGTCTGTGTGTGTGTCTGTGTGTATGTATGTGTGAGTGCATGTGTCCATGCGTGCAATTAGAGTGGCTTGCAGGCTGTGGCTCACATACTGTTACAATAGCTATCTCCCAATATAAAAGCCAAGAATGTGATAGTCACTCAGTCAGAAGACTAGATGTCTCAGCAGTCCCGGTCTAGGACTAGCTAGCAGTCCCCGAGGACTTCTAGAGAGCTCCTGGTCTTCAGTCTACATCGCGTTCCTGAAGAGTCGGTTTTAACACCAGTGAATGAACGCCTCAGCAGCAGGATAGATGAACTTGCCTGCGAGAGTGCGGGCAAGCAGGCAAAAAGCAACAGCTCCCTTCTTCTGTGTCTGCTGCCAGAGGGTGTGGCCCAGATTTAGGGTGGGTTTTGGTTGAGGGCCAAGATTAGCCATCACAAGAGTCATGTGTCTTCTCTGTGTCACAGCGTCCTGAGCTATCCAGTTATGAGAATACCAGTGTCCTGCCTTCCTTTGGGTCAGTGCGCAGAGCCAGATGAGCTCTTTGTGGGGACACTCTGTGTCTCATCTGTGGAGGCGGCTGTGTGACTCCATGGCACAGTGTCATAGAACAAACGCGTAAACCCCGCCCAGAGCAAGCGTGAGCGGGAGAGACTCGTGGCTTCTGAGCTACCACACCTATGCCAACCTCTTCCTCCCTCTTTCCTTCTTCCTCCCCCCTCCCTTCCTCCTGATGCTGCAGATAAAAAAACGCTAAGCAGGCTTTCTACCACCTAGAGCAGGGTTCTCCGCCTTCCTAAGCTGCGACCCTCTAGCACAGCTCCCCAGTTGGTGGTGACCCCCACCATAAAATTATTTTCATTGCTATCTCATAACTATTATGAATCATAACGTAAATATCTGTATTTTCCAAGGTGACCCCCCCACCCAAAGGGGTTGCAACCGACAGGTGATCACCACAGACCTAGATGAAACCCAAGCCTCACAAAGACAGTTTCTCGAAGGACTTTGGGGGTTGTTGGTTTGGTTTGCTTCTTCGAAACAGTTCCATGCAGCCCAAGCTAGCCTCGAACTCCACTGTAACTAAGGTCGCTCCCAAACGTCTGCCCTTCCGACCCCACATCCCAAGTGCTAGAGTTACAGGTACACATCCTCGTGCCCAGCCATAATTTCAGTCTTGATCATGATGAGCATGTGGGTTGCCTGGCAGACACCTGATGGGGAGTAGAGGGGACTGTCTAGTCTATCTGTGAGACATTGAGTAGGGCATTATTTCATTAATTAATTTCATTAGTTCAATGAGTGTCTTTAAAACATAGGGATCAGGGGATGGAGAAATGGTTTAGTGGTGAAGAACACGTATTTCTCTTCTGTAGAACCTGGGTTCAGTTCCCCAGCGCTAACATCAGGTGTCTTACAACCACCTGGAACTCCAGTTTCAGGGTTCCAGTGCCCTCTTCTGGCCTCCACAGGCACTGCATGCATAAGGTGCATATACAGACATACAGGCACACACAGAGCCGAAATAAAAACATATATATATATATATATATATATGCATTAATCTATGTCAGGACAGCACCTTATGGGGTTTACCACAGTCACAGCTTCCTCTGCCTTGTTCAGAAAGGGATACTGTTAGAAGGCAGCAAACATGGTCCCCTGATCTCCCTGCACAGTGGGATAAACACCTAGGTCCTTCCGCATGCCATCTGTTGACATAAATTCACAGTAGCTAGAGATGTGCAATTCCCCATATTTCAGATCTAAACACTGAGGCTCCAGGGGAGTCACCACAGCACCTCGAAAAGTCTGTGTCTGGGGGTGGATGGGGAAATGGCTCAGTGGGCAAGCATGGACACTTGGGCTTAATCCCTAGCCCCTACATAAATATCTGGTCATGGCCTCACATGTACCTAATGCCAGCACTGCAGGGGACATTGGATCATTGGGGTTTGCTGGCTGCCTGTGCAGCTCCCAGTTCACTGAGAGACACTGTCTGAGGTGAATAAGGTAGAGAGTAAAAGAGCAGGCAAGGCACCTGACCTCCTCCTCTGACTTCCATGTACGTCAACATACACCATGTATGCACTTGCATGTGCACACACACACACACACACACACACACACACACACACACACACACACGGCCGGGGAGGAAGAGGGTATACATATGCACACGCACACACATCAGGATATATAGTGTCTGTAAGTTCCCAGATGTGCTGACTCACGTCTGTCATGCCAGTACTTGGACAACAGAAGCAGGAAGATTCCAAGTTTTGAAGCCAGCCAGGCATACAGCAAGGCTGTGTTTCAAAAAGACAAAATAAAGCAGCTCAGGGCTTGCCTTTCTTCCCCTCGTAGACTTGTCTCCTCCCCTCTTCCTTGAGGAGCAGCCGCACTGTCCCTCTCTGTCCGTGACAAGATTCCCTTTCTTGGAGAGAAAAAAATGGCAAAGTAAAATCTTTGCACCCCATTTGTCTTCCGTTCCCTCTGTGAAGCCTGAGGAGCCCAGAACCTGGGAGAATTGATTAACTCTAAGAGTCGTTAATTACTCTCGTATGGAGAGAAACTGATAAGGCCTCCTCGAGTCTAGGGAGCTGGCTTGCACGAGAGGCCTCCGTGAGGTCAGTGCAGAGTGGGTGTTAGCGCTTGGGAAAACAATTGATTGGAGATCTAGGTGGGGGTCCCCATCGCAAAGCTGTCCCTGAAATTAACCACTTGAATCTGCCAGGACTGCCAGTGACCAGGCCTGGTTTTGCTCCCCATGGTTCATTTCTACTCCAAGATTGGTTGACGCTCAGTCAGGGAGGGAACAGTCCCTGTGTCACATGGGGAGGTAACCCAGATTTTGGCCCTTTTCTAGAGATCCTTTGACTACACGTGAGTCTGTTTCGGTGTTCTTTAGTAGCTTTCTTGCCTCAGGAAAAGCACACCTGCTCATTGTGGGTTTAACCTAAATCCCACCATTAACATTTTGGTGAGCATCCCTCTGAGTCTTCTGTGCCTGGCCACACACTGGTACACTATGTGTGTGATATGTCTCCGAACGGTGACCTGTAACCTCTTACCCTGTAAACCACTATCTCGGTTCCTTCCCTGTTGCTGTGGTAAAACGCCCATTGGACAGATTCTAACTCAAGAAAGGAAAGGCTGGTCGTGGTTCACAGTTGGAGGATATAGCCCATCGTGGCAGGGAAGCCATGACAGCAGGAGCCTGGGTCAGCTGGTCAGGAAGCAGAGAGAGGTGAGTGCAGGTGCTCAACTCACCCTGGCCCTTGAGACAGTGCCTCCCACAGTTACACTGGCTCCTCCCACTCCAGGCAGCCCAATCTGGATAATTGCTCATGGGTGTTCCCAAAGGCTGGTCTCCCAGGTGACCGTAGAGCCTGTGAAGTGGCAATATCAGCCCTCACACCTCCCTATTGTGGGTTCTACCTTCCTGTATGACTTTTCTTTTTACTGCAACAAAATACCCTACAGGAGAAAACTGGAAGAAGAAAGGGTTCACTTGGGCTCACAGTTTGTAGGAAGGCACGGTGGCAGGAGCTGGAGGCAGCTGGTCACATAGCATCCACAGTCTGGAGGCAGAGAAGGATGGATGAATGCTGGCCCTCTGCTCCCTTTCTCCTCCTTAGTTTCTCTGGTACCCTAGGCTTTGGAGCAATGCTGCTCACATCTGGGACGAGTCTTCCCACTCCAATTAGCCTAATCTAAACCCTTTCTTAGAGACATTCCCAGAGTCTCCTAGGTGACTCTAGATGGTGTCATGCCAACTGTCAAGATCAACCATCACGCCCTCTTACACAGAACTCACAGTGACACATATATAGCGATGGCTTGAGGCGCTGCTCCCAGATTTCTCATAGGTCATCTCATTCCTCTGTCCCCATGCCCACTGAAGTAAATTCCACAGCTCTCTCGATGTTATAGTGGAGATCATGAGGGCTCAGAGCAGGTAAGATGCTCCCCTAAGGTCATTCTTCCAACTCTGGGACTTGAATTAGGTAGCCTGGGGTTGATCCGTGCCCTTTACTGAAATCTACACCACCAGTCTGTCCTGAATCTAAGGATCACTGGTGGGTCTGGCTCTGGGCAATAAATCCCTGCCACATACTATCCTTACTGTTCCTCATTCAGCACCATCCTCCACTCTTGTTTCCAGGGCAGACATCACTAGTCAATCACAGCACCTTTTCCTGAGGCTCCTAGATTACTATAGAATCCTTCCCGAGGAACCACTCCACAGCCCATGGATGCGATTATGAGATGCCTTCCCTATCTGTCAAAATACAGTCTTCTCTTTTGTGCATGAGGAAGCAGCCTGTGGGATTGACTTGTCTGCTCTGTGGCCGTCCATCTTACTCCCCTAAGACAGGGTCTTTCAATGAACCTGGAGCTAGGCCGGCAGCCAGCAAGCCCCAACATCCCATCTTCTTTCCCACCCCACAATTATAGACATGCACGTGACCACGCCCAGCTTCTCGCATGAATGCTGGGGTTCAAATTCCGGCCATCCTGTTTATATCAGCAAGCAATTTTACCCACTGAGCCATCCTCCCAGCCCCTAGTCGTGGATTGTTTTAAAGACAGAACAGGGTTCCTGGGAAGTTCTCATGCATAAAAGTTAACATTCATTAAGCAGAGTCTTGTCTCCACGCAGATTCCCACAAGTTACAGAGACTCAGGCTTGGATTAACATAATTACCACTGTCTGCTTCTCATTGCCCCTTTGCGGGGCATGGTGCAAGAGGACAGGCCCTTCCTGGCCCGGACACTGTCAGTGCCCAGGACTCCACGGGGTCTTTCCTGGAATGGTACTTTAATGATCGCTCAAGTGGTGTTTAGCCTCCAATTAAGAGCACAAAGAAAAGCCGGAGCTAAGCAGGGTGAATGTTCCAGAAAATGCACCCACTTAGAAGAAGCTGGGAGAGTTAGCAGGCACACAAAGCCACCTCTTGACTGAAGCAGATGCCTTGAAGGCTCCAGGGACTCTACCCCCCACTGGCTGAGAGGAAGTGACTGAAGAATTGACCTGGGTCTAGAATTGTGCCTGGGACTCCCCCCTTGAACTTGGGAGGTGTGGCTGCGAATTGGTCTCTCTGTAGGCACACTTATTCATTCGTGTGCATAGCAAGCTTGTCCCAGACCTCAGGAAGTTCCTGGGGACCCCCAGGGTCTGATGAAAATCTACATGGGCAAACCTTTCTGAGTTGTTTTATTTATTTTAATTTCTTTGCAAGGTGGGTCTTTTTGTGGCTAAAGCTGGTCTCCCGGGATGTGTCAAGCCAAGGATGACCTCAAACTTCTGGTCTTCCTGCCTCTACTTCTCAAGTGCTAGGATCAGGGGTGTGCACAACCTCACCCAGTTTACAGAACGCTGAGGCTCAAACCCAGGGCACTGTCCACGCTAGGCAAGACTCTAGCCCATGAGCCACAACCATGGCTCCTCCTCCTCCTGAGCCTAAGTCCTGCTCCTAGTGGGGCCTGTTGGAGTCTCTTCCCTACCCACCTAGCTCCTCCCGACCCCCATCTCCCCTTCGCCCTTATGCCCTTGCTACCAGGTCCACTCCTTAAAGGAAAACGCAATGCACCGAGCACAAGCTAAGGAAGGCTAACTTTGACCTCCTGCTGACTTACCTTCACAAACACCATTTGCCCAACCCTGGGCCTCCTGTGACGGCACCAGGTTAGTTTAGGAGAGAGTTCCTGCTGCTGTCGCAGACCTACCTTACTGCAGCGTCAGGTTTTCCTCCACCTTCTCATTAAAATACCCTGCAGCAGGGACCAAGGAATGAGCCCTGAGTTGCATAGCATACACAAAGCCCTGGGTCCCAGCCTCAGCCCCACACGAAGCAGGCAAGGAGCTCAAGGTCACCCTTGGCTACAGACAGAGGTTGAAGCCAGCCCCCGATGCACAAGAACCTGTGAAAATAAAAGTGAAACTCGTGCAGTCAGCAGAAGGCGGACTATGGGACCAGTGTCTGCTCCCACAGCGATCTGAAACAACTCTGGGGTCACAAATAAAGCCACATCAGTCCAGTTTCTCCCTTACACCTCCCTTCCCCCGTGTACGTACTGTAAATATAGAAAGTGACTCGTGGGCTTTGAATGTCTTCTTAAAGACTGCCGAAAGGACACATCATCTCTTTATCGGAACTGCCTTGGCCTCATTTCAGTACGGAGGGGAAGAAAGCCAGAATGGAACCTTTTGTGTCTCTGCCAGCAGAGGGTCAGCCGTGGCCCGCCACTCTGCACACGGTTTTGGTTAAGCACCCCTTTAACTTTTAATTTGGATATTGGGGTTTGAGATATTCTGTCCCAAGTGGGAGAAATAATTGTAAAACTCACTTGAGAATCTCTAAGCCTCTGCCTGCCGGCTGCAGCTCAGGGGGTTAGAAAGTAGAGGTCAGAGCGAGGGCTGTGGCTCACGTGAGGCCTGTCTCTCCCATGTCAACCCTTAGCGTCCACGAGTAGAATTCACAGTGACATTATTGGGATATGCTCGCCTCCCTGACAACCCCGACTTGAGTCCGTACCTGCTGCTACTATCTGACATGGCAGAATCTGACATGGCAGAAGGCAGACAGCTGACTGCCAAACCCTGCAGAAAAGGCTGGAAGGTACTGAAAAGAAATCAATTCCAACCCAAGGACTGAGCTGGAAACCCAGCCCTTCCACACGCTGCCTCTGAACCCTTGTGTGAATTTTAGTCACCCTGAGTTTCAAAATCCCCAACAGTAAAATGGTGTTAGTGGTAGCCACCAGATGAGGGGTGTGTGTGTGTGTGTGTGTGTGTGTGTGTGTGTGTCTGTATCTGTGTCTCTGTGTCTGTATCTGTGTCTCTGTGTGTCTGTCTGCCTCTGTGTGTTTGTGTCTGTGTCCATGTCTTTGTGCTTCTGTGTGTGCGTGTGTTTCTATGTGTGTCTGTGTGTGTATGTCTGTGTGTCTGTGTGTCTGTTTGTGTATGTGTGTCTCTGTGTGTTTCTGTGTCTGTGTGTCTTTGTGTGTGTATCTGTGTGTCTATGTGTGTATGACTGTGTGTCTGTGTTTGTGTGTGTGTACCTCTCTGTGTCTATGTGTGTGTGTATGACTGTGTGTCTGTGTCTGTATGTGTGTCTCTGTGAGTCTTTATATGTGTATGTTTGTGTGTACGTTTGTCTGTGCATGTGTCTGTGTGTCTGTGTCTGTGTGTATGTCCATGTCTGTGTGTCTGTCTGTGTGTCTGTCTGTGTGTCTGTTTCTGTGTGTCTGTGTGAATGTCTGTGTGTGTGTCTGTTTGTATGTGTCTGTGTGTGTGTCTTTGTGTGTCTATGTGTCTTTGTGTTTCTCTGTGTGTATGTCTGTGGGGGGGGGTCTCGGTCTGTGTCTGGATCTGTGTGTCTGTGTGTCTGTGTGTGCATCTGTGTGTGTGTGAGTGTGTGTGTGTGTGTGTGTCTGTGAGTGTGTGTGTGTGTGTGAGTGTGTGTGTGTGTGTGTGTGTGTGTGTGAGTCAGAGGACAACCTCAGGGATTGTTCTTAAGGTGCCATCTTTCTGTCTGTCTTTTTGATATTCTGTCTGCCTTTGGCCTGGAACTGGCCAATTATTTTAGGCTGGTTAGCCATGAGCCTCAGGGGTCTTTATCTCTGTGTCCCCCATGCTGGGTTACAAGTAAGCATACCTTTGCCACATAAGTTTTGGAGCCATCTCCACAGTCCACATTACCTGAGGTTTTATGGTGAAACGCTATGGAGAGTAGATGGTGCTACGATAACCCGGGAGCAGTCATTGCCTGGAAGATGGTGTGGTGGGCGAACTGTGGCGAGCCTGCCTACTTAGCCCAAAGGGGACGTCCTGAACCCCGCACCATTCTGACATCACACGGAAGCAACAAGACGAGCTTGGGGAGCTTGGCCTGCATCTTCTCTGAGAAGCACCCACCACTGCCTGGAGGTTAATTTTTAAAACAGGGAGGTGGGGTGAAGGAAGAAGGTACAAGACCTTGTGTGTGCCATGTTAACCAGTATTCATAGCAGGTTGAACTCCTGACCCAGGACTCCGTTGGGTGGAATGTTATATGTATACCATGGCTATGGCTGCCTAAGAGTGAGTGGCTGGACTCCAATGCCCCTTCACCACAGACTCAGCCATATGACTTCCCTGGCCAATAGAGTGCTAGCTAGCAGGGTGTGATAAGCTGAACCTACACTCTTTCCTGTTGCCCTGGGATCCCCCTGTCTTCTCTGCGTCCGCCCCACCCCAACTCTTGGGTCACAGGTGCATACCTCCACACCCAGTGTTTGTGTGGGTGCTGATGACCTAACTCAGCCCTTCATGTTTGTGTAGCAAACAACTACAGCCACTGAGCCATCCTCCCATCCCCCTTCCACTGAGCCAGCCTCCCATCCCCCTTCACAGAGCTTAAACATAAAGCTGTGGGGACACTGGATAGCCAGATAGCTGGGTTGCATCAAACCCTGACATTTCTTATTTCGATAATTGAAGCGGCCGAGCTGAAGCGTGTTGCCTCGCGCACGTCCCGCCGTGGCTTTGGTAGTGCCGTGGCTCTGCAAAGAGCGAGGGGGGGGGGAATCAATTCCCACTGTCCACGGAGTTTGATTTATTACTGCTGAAAGAAGAAATTCTTTATCTCCTACCCAGTCTTGGAAAGGACTGGCTCACACTCAGCCGTGAGAGTCTCGAGGAGGGAAGCCGTGTTTGTCCAAACTTTGGCATTTTGAGAACGTCCACGACTATTCAGAGGACGCTTGCACGCTCCCAGTTTTTACAGCCCTCGTTTGTTTTTGATTAAGCAATTATAGGCACTAAAAGACAATCTGTGGAGTGTGGCCAGCCTTCCTGCAGGACTGTTGCACACCAAGGAGCAGCAGAGGGCTTTGGTTTTCATGACCAACGGAGGGAGAGGGGAGTGGTTGGCTAGGGTAAGAGACTAGGAGGGGATCCGAATGGGGGAAAGGATCCGAATGGGGGAGGGGACCCGAATGGGGGAGGGGATTCAAATGGAGAAGGGGATCCGAATGGGGGAGGGGATCCAAATGGGCCTAGAGTGGAAGTCCTGGCTACCACTGGACACAACCCCTGGTGTTCATTTTGTTTTGTTTTGCTTGAGACAGGGTCTCACTATGTAACTCAGGCTAACTCAAGCTCCCACAGATCCACCCTTCTCTGCCTCCTGGGTGCTGGGATTTAAGGTGTGTGCCACCACGCCTGGCCCTCAGTGTCCTTTTCTAAGCAGTGGCTATATGCACCCCCTCAGCTCCTGGTGTGAATGAGTCACTCTGAGCTTCAAAATCCCCAACAGTGAAATGGTGTCAGCGGTAGCCACCTGATGAGGGGTGTGTTCGTGTGTGTTTGCACGCGTGTGTGTGCATATGTGTGTGTACATGTGTTTTATGGTTGTCTATGTACTTGTATTTGTGCATGTGTGCCCATACACAGAAGCCAGAGGACAATACATTATCTTCTATCACTCTCCATCTCATTCCCTTGAGAAAGGCTCACTCATTGAACCTTGGGCTTACAGCGTGTTTTTTTCAATTAAGATGGTTGGCCAGAAATCACCAATGATCCTACAGTCTTCAGGCACACAAGAGTGCACACACACACGTGTACACACAGAAATATATACACCTGTATACACTTGAATACACACACGCCCAGGTATGCACACGTGGCCGCGTCCGAATTCTTCTGTGAGCGATGGGGACCAAACTCACCGTCATGCTCATACAGCAAACGGTTTCACCCACCAAGCCCTCTCCCTAGCCCAATCCCTTTAATCTTGAGTATGCACACCCCTACATGCTTCCTTTGGGGGAGCACACACCCACCTGCTGTTTTCCAACAGGCTGTACTTGAAGATCCTCTCCAGAAAAATCTCCAGTGGTCTCTCAAATTACTTTGCTCACAGGAGACTCCAAAGCCCCTGGGAATTAATGTCTCCTCCTGGCAGCCAAAGGCTGACCCCTGGGGAAGCATGAGTACCCATGAGCACTAAGATCTGGCTTACTCTCCAAAGTCCCCTGGGACTTCGGGTAAGACTGGAGAGACAGGGCTTGCCTAGAAGCACCTTCCATTAGCCTCCTAGTCTTCCCCATCATCTTCCCCATGCTCTCACTGGAAGACTTGCATCCTTGAAATATCATTGTATCCAGTACCTCAGCTTTTGTATCTAGTGCTGCATTTTGCCAAGTCTAGAGTTAAATGTTCGAAATACAGTGTTACTTTAAAGGTGATGCTGGTAAAGTCTTAGGGATGTGCCTTGCCCAGTCACTAGTGCCTTGTAAAACTCAGTTCATGCAGATCCATCCACATCCCGGTTGAGCTGAAACCTGGGTAAGAGCAGTCCTGGAACAAGGACTTCTTGTTGCCGTGGAACCCTCCTGACACCCCCAAATCCCCAGCACAGTGCATCTAAAATGATTGTGTATTTTATTTTTACATATAGCCATTGCATGGGAAGGCATGTTTATGCACATTTATGGGGTCAAAGGACAACTTGCAGGAGTTGGTTCTCTCCTTCTACCCTGTGGGTACCAGGGATGAAGCTCAAGCCATCAAGCTTGGTGATAAGAGCCCTTACCCACTGAGTCACCTCACTGGTCCTAGAATGATCTTTGAAAATAAAGCAGACAACTGGGCAACTGTGTAAGACCCTAGGGCAATGGTTCTCCACCTTCCTAATGCTGCAACCCTTTAATGCAGTTCCTCATGTTGTGGTGACCCCCAACCATAAAATTATTACATTGCTACTTCATAACTGTAATTTTGCTACTTTTACGAACCACAATGTAAATAACTAATATGCAGAATATCTGATTTGTGATCCCCAAAGGGGCTACAACCAATGGAGGAGAACCACTACTCTAGAACTGTGCTCTACACAACTGTGCACAAGTATACAATAGGCCAGGATACAAAGACTTTAGATTCTGCAGGCTGTAAAGTATCCTGTAACTCTTTGCCTCTGCCTTTATAGCCCCAAATCAGCCACAAGTCATATGCAAACAAGCGGGTCTGACTGGTTTTCAATAAAACTTTATTTATAAAAGTAAGCAGTGGGCCGGATTTGGTCAGCAGGCTATAGTTCTGCCAAATTCTAGTCTACAACATAGATAAATAGTGTGGACTTGTTTCTTTCCCAGTCACCGGGCCCATTCTACCTTCCTCCCTAATTCATTCACCTCATGTAGATCTCTACCACACCCCTGCCCAGCACACACACACACACACACACACACACACACACACACATCAGCTGCCTCTCTCTTTGTGCCTGGAGGCTTCTTCCTGAAGTCTCCTGCATGGTTGATTTTTGTCACTGTGCAATTACTGACTCAGATGTCACTCCTCAAAGATTCATCTGTGACTCTGCACCGTCTACGAGGTCCCCTTGTCCCAGACCTTCTTGAGTCGACCACATTTGTAGTTAACTTAGTCCCCACCTCACTTCTTTGGAAGTGTCTCTGTTCTCCTGGGAGACCTCTAGGGTGTCTGAAGGTATCAGCAGCCTCCTCAGCCTGTATCCTAGGGCCTGGCCCCAGGAGTGTAAATAAGCATTTGTTGATTTGGTGGCTTCCTGGGTGTTCCTCGGACCACACAGACACACAGACACACACACACACACACACACACACACACACACACACACACACATACAGGAATACACACAGGAACACACACACACACACAGAGACAGAGAGACAGCACTAGGATTTCGGAAGGTTGTCTTGACCATAATGAAAGTCTTCCTCATGTCTCCTTCCTCATCCATTATCCCTGTAAGTGGAGCACCTCCCAGGAGGACTGCCAGAGCAAATCCTCCATCTTCCTTTCTCGGTCCTAAGCCTGAGCCACGAATCTCCAATCTCCAGGCTAAAGACACCATGAGGAAGGCGTTCTCGGAACGCAGCTCTGAGATTTCCAGTTAATTAAGGATGGGTTTAGGAGTTAGTCAACATCTGGGAGGCAGGTGTATTCCCCACTGTGTGCTGCTGACTCGCTCTCCAGCAGATAGCACCGCAGGAAGATGAGCCTCTTCCCAGCATCCTCAGCTCCTAGCCACCTGGTGCTCTCAATGGGGAGACCATGGCACCTGCTCAGCAAAGCAAAGCCACCAACACACCTACTGCCCTACTCGTTTCCGTCTAGAGACGGGAAAGCAACAGTGCTCCCCCCACCCCGGGGAACAGGACTCAGTGTCACCAGCCTGCTCCGTACAGATGCTGTACAAACCTCTGAAACATGCTCAGTGCTGCGGAGAGGATCAGCAGCAGTGACGGAGAGGTAGCACAGTGCTACTCTAAGCCAGGACTCTGCAGTTAGGTGACCTGGATCAAATCCAAAGCCTGCACCCGGTTGTGTGCATTTGGTGAGGATTTCAGAGTCCCTGGAGCCTGAGTTCCCTCATCTGCAAAATGGCAATTAGAGCCAAACTGTTTTCAAAGACTCAATGGCTTGCCACCTCTATACGTATATGTGCCACATGGAATAGCATGTGTCTGTGGGAAATGCCCTGAGGGTGATTCTGCTGGGCCGTGCCTAACTTTCTACTTCTGCAAGGCCCAGGATTCCCATGGCCGCATTAGGTACTTTTATGTCTCTGTGACAAAATACCTCATAGAGGCACTTAAGGGAAGAAGGCTCTGTTTTAACCCCTGGTTTCGAGCATCACAGCAAGGAAGGCTGGGCAGAGGTCATGTGGATGGGAGTGTATGCCAGGGAATCCTCACATCCTGACAAGTGAGACATCATAGGACGAATCCAAACCAGGAGCACCGTCATAACCTCCAAGGTCCACCCTGGTGTCCTCCAGGTAGGCCACATACCCCAAAGTTTCTACAAGATCCCCAGAAACAGCACTACCACACGGAGACTGAGTGTTCAACCACAGAAGCCTGTAGGGGACATTTCATATTCAAACCACACACACTGGGCAGGTGGATCAAAAGGAGGATGCAACAACTTGCCTTGGACACTAGAGACCATTGCTCTGGTGGAACTATTAAAGGCCCAGCTGAAGGCCAGCAGTAGCACCGGTACAATACAGCATGTACCTATATTGTCAACACTTTGGAGTGTGACGCAGGGGGAGCACAAGTCGAAGGACAGTGTGAGCTATAAAGTGAGTTTCAAGACAGTTCAGCCAAGCAGGACCTTTGATCCTAATAATGAGAAAGAGGAGGAGGAAGAGGAGAGGAGGAGGAGGAGGAAGAGGAGGAGGAGGAAGAGAAGATGAGGAAGAGGAGAGGAGGAGGAAGAGGAGAGGAGAAAGAGAAGAGAAAGAGGAGAAGGAGGAAGATGAGGAGGAGGAAGAGGAGAGGAGAAAGAAAAGAGGAAGAGGAGAGGAGGAAGAGGAGGAGGAAGAGGAGGAAGAAGAGGAGGAGGAAGGGGAGGAAGAGGAAGAAGAGAGAGGAGGAGGAAGAGGGAGGAGGAGGAAGAGAAGAGGAGAGGAGGAGGAAGGGGAGGAGGAGGAAGAAGAGAGGAGGAGGAAGAGAGGAGGAGGAAGAGGAAGAGGAGGAGGAGGAGGAAGAAGAGAAGAAGAGAGGAGGAGGAAGAGGAGAGGAGGAGGAAGAGGAGAGGAGGAGGAAGAGAGGAGGAGGAAGAGGAAAGGAGGAGGAGGAGGGAGAAGAGGAAGAAGGCAGGAGACAAAGCAGCAGATTCTTACCTGTGCTGGAGACATTTGCACACACTTTAAGGGCAGTACCAAGCAAGGAACCTCCCTCCCCTCCACAGTAAGGGCGTGTTTCTCTCAGGTTAGACTCGTTCTAGAGAGAATGAGACGCAGATGTGCCAGGCACCAGGTCTAAGCTCCTCACCTCACCTTCTTGGTCCCCCTCCTGCAGGACGATGGTTGTCCATGCTAGAGACAGCTATCCCGAATGTCCTCACTCATGGAAACTGGGGCCCGGAGCCCTGGGGCTTCTGGGATGCTCCGTGAAGAACGAGTGGATAGTTCCTTGATCCTTGTTTCCATGGATACCAAAGCTTCGATTCCTCATCCCCATCCCGAGGTGTGGGGCATGCGGGAGGAGGCTTTCCTTTTACATCTCTTCACACCACAGCTCCAAGATGGAGGACAGAGCTGCCCACAGGAAGGTGTTCATACCCAGTCCACAGCCAGGGATGTCGGTGAATGTAACCTTTCTACTCAGGGTGACTTCGTTGCCCACTGCAGTAAACAGAGGCACTTCTGCTGGGACGAGACTGGAGGAGGGTGGGAACCAGAAATACCCACAGCAGAAATGAACCAAGTGGAGATCTAAGTAACTGGAAGCCATCTTTAGCGTATGGCGTTGACCTCAGCTCATGCATTTAAGGTCACGCTTTCAAGCCTCAGGCAGTCAGGTGGCCAGCTCTGTGACAGTCTGGGGCCTCGTTTGTTGCCCACACCACTGTGTTTTCCCAGCCCAGGACACAGTGCCTGGTGTTTGCCCAAACCAAGATGAACAAATGAATGAATGAAGCATCCCTCTGCCTTCAGATAAGGCCACCTCCCCCCACCCCCAGCCTTCCTCTGGGTATTCAGAGGCTCTCAAGGTGATGACCCGCTGGCTGCCTCGTGATCAAACATCCTCTGGAGCCAAAGCACCATCCTTTCATCCCGCCTGCAGGGACAGACAGACAGACAGACAGGCGGATGGACTGGATGGATGGATGGATGGATGGATGGATGGATGGATGGATGGATGGATAGATCAGATAGATAGATAGATAGATAGATAGATAGATAGATAGATAGATAGATAGATAGATAGATAGGTAGGTAGGTAGGTAGGTAGGTAGGTAGGTAGGTAGGTAGGTAGGTAGGTAGACAGGCAGGCAGACAGACAGACAGACAGACAGACAGACAGACAGACAGGTGGGTGGTGGACTGGATGGATGGATGGATGGATGGATGGATGGATGGATGGATGGATGGATGGATGGATCAGATAAATAGACAGACAGACAGATAGACAGGTGGATGGATTGGATGGATGGATGGGTGGAGAGAGAGAGAGAGAGAGAGAGAGAGAGAGAGAGAGAGAGAGAGAGAGAGAGTGAGTGTGAGTGTCTCTGTCCTGGTAGACACACTCTGCCCTGTGTCCCAAATGTGGCCATCACTGGCTAAGTGTGACCAAGTCTCAATGCCTTGGAACGAGGCCCATAGAGTAGACAGGAGCAGACTCCCTGTGTGTGTAGACCTGATCACCATCCTCAGAATCAGGACCCCTTCACTAACCGACTCTATGGGGTTCCATTAATAAGACAAGGCTCGTGTGATAGGGGTTCCCTGGAGTTGGGCCACATAGCACCACCGTGGTATTTCCAGTTGTCAGGGACCCTCAATCTCCCTGAGTGTCTGAGATCTCCGTAACCTCCCCAGAGACGCCCCCAGGATACCATTCTGTGGTCTGTGTTAGTCACACACACTGCTCGCCACCATGCCAGACACCGGAGAGCTAAAGAGCAAAAAGAACTTAGAGAAATTCTTAGTCTCGGGAAAAGAGAGACAGAGAAAAGAAGAGAGAGAAAGAGGAGGAGGGAGATGTAGAAGTATACAGGCCTCCTAGAATAAAAGCTGTCACAGCCCTGGGATGACAGAGGGACCCTGGAATCTATCGGAGCTGTGACCTTGAAGAGTCCCTTTGGCCACACATACAAAATGTGCCAAGCAGCCTATGGAAAGACAGATGTGACAGGCCCACCCTCCCTGTGTGGCTCACCCAGTGCCAACGCTTAAACAACACCAGGGGCCAGTGCTGTCAGTGGATCCTGGGAGCTGGAATCGTGACAAGAACAAGATGAGAGGCCACACTGGTCCCTCTGTGTCCTCCATATGCAAGTGTCCTGCATATCTGTCATCTGCACATCCACACACTACAGCTGTCACCCGAGCTTGCTGCCACAGGGGGACATATATTGAGAGGAGGGGCTACGCAGAGAGCTCCAGGGCTTCAGGGCTCACTCCATCCATGGCCAGTGCCACTTCAGAGGAGACAGTGAATGACCTTCCCGGATGTGAAGTCTCAGAGGAGTCAGGGGTCCTCGTTTGGGAGGAAATGGGTGCAACTTTTCTGTTTTGCTTTTCTCTCTTTTTGCTAATAACGGGGTTGAGGTCGGTTGAACATTAACCGTCAAGAAAGCATTCCAACAACAGATGGGATCTAGAAGAAGTCAGGGTTCCTGGGGAGAAGGCCCATCTCTCTGACAATAGCAGCCTTCCCTCCGAACAGTTGGAGAGCCCTACGTTTATTAGAGTCTGTTCTGTCTTCCCTTGAGACAGTCGTGAGGAAGGCTATAGGAGGTGAGGGTCTCCTTTTAGCTGAAAGTCCGAGGAAAGGGGAGGGGCTAGCTGTTTCCCCCATGCAAGAAATCAAGTAATGTTTAATAGTTTGACTCAGGGCAAATCCCAAACACCAGCCACTCGGAGGGACGCCCTGGAGCCACAGGCACTGCTGGACAGTGAGAGCCTTTGTGGACAGACTCCCTTGCAGGGACAGGGGTGAGTGGTCCTCAGCCGCCTGCCTTCCCCAGTGGCACAGAGCCAGAGGACGTGTTGGGAGCAGGCAGTGCCTGGCTGACCTTGAAAAAGCCCAGCAATTGATGTCCAAGGGCGGTCACCTGAAAAATAGAACCTTGTGGGCCAGGGCTCAGGGGCTTTAATTGAGCTGCCTGCATGTGGGCTGCAGTGCTGGGGTAACAGCCCAGAGGGAGGTAAAGGCCACTTTTATTCTACAGAGTATTCCTGAGGGGCCTGCCAAGTTCAATTTTCATTTCCACTTATAGAATCTAGGGGGTTGATGCATCCAGGAAGGAGCCTCCACCGGGGCTGGGTCACGTCGACATAAAAAACACACACCTGAAAGGAGACAAGAGACGGCTTATTCTGGAGCCAAAAGAGTAACTGTGACCTGTGAACGTGGACTCAGGTTGTCCCAAATACCATGTTCCAACGCGGTGGCAATTTCATAGCTCTTTATAGTAACAGAACCGAGTCATTGAATCAAGATGCTGTGTAAGGGCATTGGTGGGCACCTCAGGCAGGACTATAACAGCCAAGGGAGGAGACTCTGCCATCGGCTTCCTTTGTTCTCTGACAACACGCTTAGCTTTGGGATGGTGGGAGCTGGGAGCCTGTTCACACTTTCCAAACCCATTTTCCTATAATGATCATCAGGTATTGGGGCCCTCACAGAAATGGTCCACAAATGGCTATTTTAAGGGGAGAGCACAGATCAAGGTCCCTGGACAAGCACCAGCCACACCTGTCCATCATCCCTGAAGGTCTGATGAGTTAGTAAGCCTCTGTGGAATCATCACTGCAGATCGGGGCATCTTTGACAGAACTCCGGGTCAGAGTCTTAACAGATTCCCGAGCATTGTTGAGATTAAAATAGCCACAGAAGATCGGAGAGCAGCAGGCAAACTCCCAAGTCCAAGAATCCGGCCTCACTGCCCTGCATCTCCATCTGAACATGTTTGTAAGGATCGTGGGCTCCTCATGCAGCCTAGGGAAGAAGATCAGACAGGAGAGAAGATGTGAGCAGACGTTCTATTTGTGCTGTCACGGCACAGTTTTCAATCGCAGCAGTCAGAAGGAAGAGACAGGCAGATCTCCGTGAACTCAAGGCCAGCCTGACCTACATACCGAGTTCCAAGCTAGCCAGCGAGACATAGTGAACTCTCTCAAATAAATCAATCAAGTTAACTTTTCTAAAGTTCTATTTATGTTGATAATTCAAATATCAAATTTTAATTATCGCACGTGTACGTATGCATACATAATGTTGCATGCATGTGTGGTATGTGTATGAAGGTGTATGTAATGTGGAGATCACGTGACAGCTTTGGGGAATCAGTTCCCTCCTTCCACCTTCACTTGAGTTCGAGGGATTCGAAGTCAGATTGCCAGGTCCGGGCAGCCAGCTGTTAGCCACCGAGTCATCTCGCTGGCCCCTGGGATGATGTTTTTAATTATTCGCTAGGTTTGTGGAAGTTGTGAATGGGGACTGCATTTGCAAGGCACTTCTTAGAAACTGATGGCACAGGTGGCACCATGTGTCGGCTGTGTTGGGTCCAGAGACGGTTCCGCAATGTTAGGCCGTGTTTTTCTGTTCCATGGGAGCCAGAAGAATCTCGCCTGAGGTTGTATCCTCATGGAGCTGGGAAGACATGTCTAAGGAGGCAGGCACCTGACAGCGTGAGGCCCCCCTCTCCTCACCACATGGTTCTTGTCTCAGCTAGGATTTCTACTGTGGTGATTAAATACCATGACCAAGAGCAAATCGGGAGGGAAAGATTTGTGTAGAGAGAATATCTCGTGTATTCCGCACCGCCTATCTATCAAAGAACCTACAGTCAGAGCTGCAGAGATAGCTTAGTGATTAAGAACACTGATTCCTCTTCTGGAAGACCTGGGTTCAATTCCCAGCACCCAGGAAGCTACCAATAGTCTACAACTCCAGTTTTGGGGCATCTATGCCCTCCTCTGGCCTCTGCAGACACTGTGTGCACATGGTACACACGTACATGCATTGCAAACACACACATAGGTAAAAATGAAAGAAGGAGGAAAATGAACCTATGGCCTATGGGAAGGGGTACGATAAAAGGTGGGACATCTGGGAGGCAGAGAGAATTCTGGAAGGTGTGGGAGATTTACTCGGAGATGACAAGTTGGATGCGTGGTACCCCGTGCACAGATAACCAGCTATGTGGAAGAATGTAAATTCGAACATATGAGTTATTTTAAGTTAAGGTCTAGTCAGAGAAGAGCCCAGCTATATGGCCAAGGTATCTCTAAATTTATTTTGAGTCCAAGTCTTATTTCTGGGAGCACGGGACTGGGAGGAAAAAATGACTTAATTTCTACTGTTTCATGAATAGTTTGTAGTCCATAATCCAGGGCAATCAGGGCAGAAACCTGGGGGCAGGAGCTGAAGCAGAGGTTGTGGAAAGCGCTGATTACTGGCTTCTTCCATGGGGCTTGCTCAGTCTGCTTTCTTATAGCACCCTGGACCACCAGACCAGGAGTGGCACCACCCACAGGAGCTGGGTCCTCCCACATCACAGGCTTGCCCGCAGGCCATTCTGGTGAGGGCATTTCTCAATTCAGTTTCTGTCTTCCAAAAGGGCTCTAGTTTGTGTCACACTAACCAAGACAGTCCTCCCTGTGACTACTTGAGAGCTCTTTGTGGGGATTAATCCTGAGAGTAGTGTTTGGATGGCCAAGGACCCTGAAAGATCAGCCTCTGAAGTCACCCTGTATCACTTCACCCTGGGTCTCATGGCCAAGACAAGAAACCACCCTCTCCCCAGCACAGGGTCAAGGGAAAGGTCTCCACCTCTCCGTGGAGCCACTAGGATAAGTCCTACCATCTTGGGAATGTTGCTGCGGACATCTTTGGAAACACATGGGTTCTCTTTCAGACCCCAGAATTTGACTTGTACCTCCTACCACTAGGAGGCAGCATAGGCTTCCCCCTGGCTTCCTACTGAGGCTTTCCCAGGGCTTTCTGCCTCACAGCCCTTGGTACTAGATGGTAGAACCTGAGAGTCTCACTTTCTGTTGTTGACCAACGGGGCTTCCCTCTTGCGGCCGGCCAGAAGCTCATGAATACATTTACCTGTGCATTGAAGAACCACCGTGTATCCACGACGGTCTCTGACCTCAAGGAAATCCTGCACAAACAGGATGTGAGTCCTGGGTTGGCTGCTTCGCCTTTGATTTGTGGGTTGCTTTGTATCGAACACCTGTGATGAGTTTTGTAAATTTCCTTGTGGCGATCCCTCTTCTCCGTGGGGATCCTGGGAAGGGTCTGACTTTTGTGATCCCCTTCCTCCGCCCCCACCCCTCCCCAGGCCCCACCCCCACCTCTCCCCGGCCCCGCCCACACCCCCCCCGGCCCCACCCACACCCCTCCCCGGCCCCACCCACACCCCACCCCAGCACTCAGACCTTAAATATCTCAAAAAAAAAATCCCAATGCCCCTCCTTCGGTTTGTTTGTATTTTGTTTGCGTGTTTGGACTTCAGGTTTCCTAATAATGAGCGAAGTCCCCTGCCAGTAGCCATCCTCCGTGATGCGCATGGCCAAGGACCTGGGGCAGAGGCTCTTTTTTTCTGTCCTGTACCAGGTAGCATTCACCTTGTGTCAGGCTCACTGCTGAGTGCTTGACCAACTAGATTATATCAATCTCTCCTGACAAGCCTAGGAACTCTATCCTGATATCACCCTGGCATTGTATAAGACCCGGGGAAGCTTTAAAATATAGAAAGACTGTAGGGCATCGGGACCTCTTTTGAGCCAAAAGTATCTCTTCTCTGGGGCTTTAGCGTTCTAGTCTACCTCCACCTGGAAGCCATGACCCCGTCTCTGCCGACCACACAGCTGTGGCTCAACCTCCCACCTCCACAGAGGTCCTCTATGCCCCCCTCCTAGGTGCTCTCTTTTTGCAACCTCAACATGGTTTCTCTAGCACATGGCCCTACTGGACATTGCCTCCTCTCCTCTTCTGCATGGAGAATGGCGGTGCCAAGCCTCCTCTGCGGGTTCGTTTATTCCTTTGTTAGCCCGGGAACTGTCCGCTGAGTTCCTGACAAAGCTATATCCTAGCACCAGCTGCCTGCATGACCTTGGCGAGCTCCTGAGCTGGTCCAAGCCTTTCGATTCCTCATCTGTCAAATAGAGACAATGATGGGAACCCATGCCACGGGGCTGGTGTGAGCATTAAACACGAGTCTATAAATAAACCACTCAGCTCTCTCCTACAGTGGCGGCATCAACCATTTTCTGAGCTTGACATGGTGTCTCATACCTGAAATCCCAGCATCCTTCTCTGTGGCGTTGGAGGCCCATTAAGAGAAAGCCATTTCTTCTGATTAAAAGAATAGACTCTGTCTCTGGTGGAGACAAGTCCTCACCTCCTTCCTTAAGAGTTAGTCCGGTGGGACTGCCCAATCCCCTGGCTAAGAGACCGCCTCTCAAGAAAGCTAGTTCACCTTAAGCCGTGCTAAACAGATGAGAGGGATAACTATCCCTTTAATGAGATACTGTGCTTTCCCTTCCCAGAATTCCTGCCCTCTGCGCATGTGCAGTCGCTACAGCGCCTCCATTCGGTTCTGTGGGTCTGCCGACGTTTTCTCTCTGCTCTTCAGATGCTGGCCAGAGCTGAGGATGCTTTCTCCGATGTGTTAGCCATTTTCACTCTTTCTCTGAAGCTCTTCTTCCTGCCACATGGCTTTCTCTCTGCCTCTTCTCCACCTCCTTCCTCTGGGAAGCTACTAAGATTTACAGTTGTTTTTCTTGCCTAGTTTTTCCTTTCGAATTTTAAGAAAAATCTCCTCTAGTTTTCTTCTAAGTCTGTCCTTTAATGCTTTCGTTAACAAGAGTAAAAAAAAAACCAAGAAGGGAACCCAATCTTCTCAGTAACACTTGGGAGCCGGAGGGAAAGGGATTGCTGTGAATTCCAAGCCAGTCTGGGCTACAGACACTCTATAGTCTTTAAAACCAACATAAAGTCAAGTGTACTAGACACTGTTAATCCCAGAACCTCAGAGGCTGAGGCAGGAGGATGGTGAGCTGTAGACCATAGCAAGCTCAAGACCAGACAGGGCTATATAGTAAAAACACTACCTCATCCTAAACACACACACACACACACACACACACACACACACACACACACACACACACAAGTTAACACAAATACTATTCTACAGACTGGGACTCCTGGAACAAAATGAATAGACACAGTGGGGCTAGCAAAATGGCTCAGTGGGTGAAGGCGCTTGCTGCCAGTTCAAACCCCAGAACACACATAGTCAAATGAAAACATCAACTTCCACAAATGGTCCTCTTGAGTTTGGTGTCCACAAAGTGGCACTCTGAGATGCAAGGACTTAGAGACAGGCAGAGAGAATGGAACACACACAGTGTCTAGCTCAGTGCCAGACCTTTGCCGTACTCCAAGGTGAAGGTTATACACCATTTTCTTCTGCCATTGTGGGTAAGGGGTGAATCCTCTCCAGCAGGCTGAGCCTTGAGCTCTACTAATGACCAAGGTGTAAACTGCTACAGCTTCAGGGTTCAAAGGAATCTTTTATCTGGACGTAGGAACAGAGGAGGTCAATTCAGAGGATCTAGCGTGTGTCCTGCTTGCCTGCAGCAACATGAGAGACAAAAGCCCAGAGGATGCTGGGAGTGGGATGCAAGGACTTGCAGAGGGTAAACATGATATGGTTTAAAGGGCTAAGAAACTATACTTCCTTCCTGTTTATAAACCTTTCAGATGCCAGGTTAAGATGGATGACCTCATCTGTTCAGCACGGGGTCAAGTTCTGAAGGGGACCTTTACAGTCAACAAGCTTTGGAAATGCAGACAGCGCACTGCTCTATGGCCTAATTCAGCCCAGCAGAGGAAGCTTTAGCAAGCGCAGGGCGAGGTGGGCTGCTGCGTCCTCAGACCTGTTCAAGGGTGAATGCTTTTGGCTTTAAGGATCACTATCTGGCCCCGTCAGAAGGACATGGAGTTTCAAACCCCCGCCAAAAAAGCAAGCAGCAAGGCCTTGCGGCCTGAGATGTTCCTTCACAGGGGTGGGGGATGGGGGTGGCAAGGGGACAAAACACACACACACAACCTTCCCTTGTCTCACGATAGCCAGCCCTGAGAAGAATAGGAGGGCTGGGGATGCAGCCCAGTTAGTAGAGTTCTTTCCTAAAATACAGGAGCCCTGAGTTCCATTCCCAGCACCATATCCCAGTACTTTGCAGGTATAGGCAGAAAGAGCATGAGAAAGTGCCTCCAAGAAATTCGGAAAGAGTGGGGAGGGGAAGGGGAAGAGAAAAGAGAGGAGAGGAGAGGAGAGGAGAGGGAGGAGAGGAGAGGGAGGGAGGGAGGGAGGGGAGGGGAGAAGAGAGAGGGAGGGAGGGAGGGTGGGGAGGGGAGAAAAAGTTGGGAGTGGTGACACACACTTTTAATCTCAACACTCAGGAGGCAGAGGCAGGCAGATCTGAGTTCGAGGCCAGCTTGGTCTGCAGAGTGTGTTCCCAGGCAGTGAAAGCTACCCTGGCTCAAGAAAAACTAAAAAATAAAGAAACAAATGAAAAAGGCCAGGGATGGGAAGAAGGTAGCCCAGTTGGTAAAGTACTTCTCTTATAAGCATTAGACCCTGAGTTTAATCCCTGGAACCCATGATTCTAAAAATGTAGGGTGTGGCCATGTTCACTTGTAGTCCCATTACTGGAGAGGTAGAGACAGGAGGGTCCCTGGGGCTCCCTCATTGGCCCACCTAACCTACTTGGCAAGTTCCAGGCCAGTATCCGACCTTGTCTCAAAAAGGGTGGGCAGCTCCTGAGAAACTGTATCTAGGGTTGTTCTCTGCGTCACACAAACTTGAGGGAACTCTGACCTGCCATGACCAGCAGCTGTTCCCATACTGAGGAAGGGCTCCTCCCCATCCGGGTCCCTGCCCCTCCGTAGGTGAAGGCATTGATTTCCAAGCTCCTCCAACACTCCCAGTCCTGCCCCCAGCTCCCACCAGCGCAAGCTCAGAGGGCAGGGCAGCAAAAACCCTCCTCTGCACAATTGAGGAAGCTTGTAAAGCAATAATTAATATACCCGGGTTTCTATGGAAACAATTACCTAATTAGATTGTTGCCTTTGATCAGTGAAGTCCAGATGTAAGGATTTGGTTTCCTGAGAGCGACCATTAGCAATTCCCTTTCTGGAGGAATCTCAGGGCAGAATAGCCGCTCCCTCCCCTGACCTGTGCTACCAACCTGACAGCAACCGCTATTTTTATAGTCAGGGGTGTCTGCCAACAGCTGTGCAAGGGCTAAGCCTGCTCCCGGCACCACTAAATTTGCCAATAACTCTCTTACCTGTGGCCTTCTCCATCTCTGTTCTCCTTTTCCTTCATCATGACTGAAGAATTGTTGCTTCCCTCAAGGTTCCTGCCCTGAGGGGCTCTGTGTGGGCCCAGCGTGGTCTGGCCAAAAGCTGTTTGCAATGTGTCCCCCAACAGCCTCTGCAGAATGCCCTTTCGGCACCAAGTACCTGTCTGGGAACAGATGAGAACATTAAGCTTGGATCTTAAGGGTCATTCGGGCACCTATCCTAATTAGGGGACCTAAAAGCCACTGCAGGAGCCTCCTGGAAAGACCAGCCACTGCCCAGAGGGCAGCTGATGTGCATGGTGCAGACCAGCTGTCCTTCAAGGTGACCTTCAGCGGCCAAGGACAGTAGAGTGGCTTTACTTCCCAGGACCTCTTACAGCTTCCACACCATTGCTGAAGCTCAAATGTCCCCTGACCAGGAGATCCAGGGGGAACAGACAATGCTCGTCCTTAGGTGAGGCCCACCAATCCAAGGACAGCAAAAGTGCTAAGAGTTGATGCCACTGTGACCCCGAGAGCCACACAGAGAGGAGAGCAGAGCTTTGTCTGAAGGATCCAAGGAGTCTCCTTAGAGGAGAGCGAGGCAGCCTGCTTTTGAGCAGACAGAAGCAAGGTCTAGGAATCTAAGAGATCTGGCCTGGGGGGAAGGGGGGAGTGGAGCAAGAAGATGTAGTGGGGCTGTATGGATTCCAAAGGGGTGAGAGGAGTTAGGGCATTTCTATGCACACAGGAATGCACATAGGAAGTGCACACACATGCACATGTACACACATACATGCATACAAATATTGGTATGGTACTGTAGGGAGGGAAAAGAAACAGGTTTTTTTTTTAAAAAAAAAAAAGTTTATTTTACTTTATATATGTGAATATACTGTATCTGTCTTCAGGCACACCAGAAGAGGGCATCGGGTCCATTACAGATGGTTGTGAGCCACCCTGTGGTTGCTGGGAATTGAACTCAGGACCTCTGGAAGAGCAGTCAGTGCTACTAACCGCTGAGCCATCTCTCCAGCCCCAGAAGCAGGTTTCAAAGCTAGGGAACTGAGACACCTCTCTGCTTGGTAGTGGCCTGGGACAAGTGTCTCAACCACTCAACTTGTTTCCTCACTGCTCAAAGGAGGGGGGATCTTGTAGAAGAAGCCAGACCACTGGAATCCAATGGCACCCTGCGAGTGGGGCTTAGGAAAGTTCGTCGAGCAAGGGGGTTTTGATTATTATAATCTCAACTATTAAGTCACTTACTTAGCCAGATGAGCTCCTACAGAGTAGCCACCCAGCTCCTTTCTCTAGCCATCTTAATTCTCTGGGCTTTCCCCTCATCTGCATAACAGGTACTTGTGCTTCTGTCTGCTAATCACTAAGAGTTGGGGTTCCCAAGGCCTGAAAGATAGGTCAATAGATAAGGACGCTCGCCAGAAAGCTCAGCAACATTGAGTTTGAGTCCCCAAACTCACAAGATGAAAGGCAAGAATCCATTCCCACAGTTGTCCCCCGACCTCCACACATGTGCCATGAAACACACACACAATAGAAATAAAGTGGATGAGAAAATTTTGTTTTAAGAAACTTTAAGAAACAAAGAAACAACAATGAAAACAGGGGCCCCTTCTGCCTTCTCCCCGTGGCAAGCTACAGTGAATCGGTTCTGGGCTTTGCTGCGTGCCAAGGTCATTGGCTTCAAGGTCAGCTAGAGTCTGGGGAGCAGTTTGGGTTTTGCTTGTGACGGGATAATAAGCTCTTCTTCCCTGAGAGGGGAGCCAGTGTGGAGCACACATTTCCCCAACCCTGTGTCCTTTGTGAGCACACACAGCTGACGCCCCATGCTGGGCCAAACCGGGCATGATGATTTGACTCAAGCTCTTGAATAGGCCTGAGGAAAATCAAGCCCTCCTACGGAGCCACTGTGGGCTCCGTTCATTCGTTCATTCGCCTGTCACCGGCCACCATCCTCATCTCAGTGGTCCACACCCATCCTTAGCACGTGTTCCCTATCTCACGCCCCCACCCCCCAAACCAGGTTAGAGAGAGCATCTCTGATTGTGGCCATGCCTGGGCAATGTGCACACCCCGTAACTCTCACATAACCCACGCTCTCTCCCCGCCACTCCGGCAAGTTCCTTAATAGACGGATGCGGTGCTGACATCTTGTCTTGTAATGACACTGTCAACACACGGAGACATGCCACGGTGAATTTTCTGGTAAGCAGTGTAGAGCCGTGAGGCTCACTGTGAAATTGCGCTTTTCTGAGCTAACGAACAGCATACGTTCAGGGATCAGAGTCAGCATTTTGAACCGTGCTCTGCTTACTGATTGCCGGCTTTCAACACCAGCATCGTAGACTGGGGTGGGACTGGATTAGGTACACTTTGCTAAAGCTTTGTTTGGTTGGGAGGGTGTTTTTTATTGTTGTTGTTTTGTTTTTGTGGTTTGTTTTTTTTTAAAAACAGTGTCTCACTCTGTAGCCCTAACTATCCTGGTATTCACTAGGTACTCCAAGTTGGCTTCAAACTCAAGGCAGTCCTCCTGCCTCAGGTTTCCAAGTGCTGGGGTTGCAATTATTCACCATCGCGCCCAGCTCTTGCTAATATCTTTCAACTTTGTATTTCTCAAATGCCTTCGAGAGGCACCATGTGATCCAGTGGTTACATTCGAAGACCTGGAACAGTGGCTCTCCAAGTTCAAGGACTGTTCTGGCCACTTAGTACCTACGTGACTCCCTGGCTGTGTTCCTAGAGGCCAAAGCCTTCTTTAATGTAACTGCAGCATGTGGCACATGCTAAGGGGTATGTCCAGCCCTTTGGTACCTGGCACTGGTTTGGTTCTGGTAGAAAGCGAGAAAGACAGTGAGGTTGAAGTTACCTCAAGTCTGGACCCACTGAGTAAGCGTGCTGCCCTGAGCTAGGGTCTGACCCACGTAGAGCTGGCTCTCACCTACTCTGCTTAGACCAATCTCTTTTAAGCACCATAGTTCCTATGCGGAGAAAGACGGCTAACGGATGCTGTTCTGCGGTTGTAGATTGTGAGCACGTGTGTGGAAATCGCTTGGTGCCATCCCGGGAAGACGGTATGAACTCAGTGGCTGCTGCTGCTGCTGACTGGGATACACAGCCGCTTCCTAGCTCCTCTGCCTTGGGAGTCTAGGAGCTTCACTGGCACGGAATGCAACACAGTACTCTGGGACCTTGTGCTCCACCTAATACGTTTTGTCAGACCGCAAGCCAGCAGACAGGCACCGCTCTGGACAGCCCAGAGAGGGGTTGAGGTTGCCATGGCAACCCAGGGGCTGGATGCTGAGTCTGAGGCTAGGGCAGTGACCATAGCATGAATGCGAGAGAAGCTGATGCAAGTGAGTTTCTTTGCTGTGAGTACGCGTCTGTAAGACTTGTCAGACTTAGGTCATGTCAGTGGCTCCAGAAGGAAGGGGAGCCAGTTGACAGGGAGAAGCAGGCTGTTTGCGTTATTTGGGACACAGCGTGAAAAGATGAGACTCCTCATTTATAACTACTAAGACCCGCAGTTCTGTGGAGATAGGTCGGTGGTGCAGCACTGTCCATGAAACAAGACCAGAGAATAGAGCTCCAGAACCCGTGTAAATGCCAGATGGGCAGGAAGTCCCCCAGCAATGCCAGCCTCAGAACATAGAGACAAGCCGGCTCACAAGATTGGCCATATCTGTAAGCTCTGGGTTTGGCTGGGAGATCCCGCCACAACCGAGTAAGGTGGAAAAGCCATTGAGGAGGATACGTGGCATCAGCACCCACATCAGCAGACCCACATACATGTGTATCCACACATACAAAACATATGTATACATATACATGCACCTCTCTCTCATGCACACACACACACAAGCAAACAAGAATGGAAAGATCAAAATTAGCATTAAAACTTCCAAGAGGGTAGTAATTTGCAGGGTGTCCCCAGGCACGGGGCCTATGTACTTGCATAGGTCACATGATTGCCCTGGTAGCTGCACATGGCTCGGTAGTACCATCCCATCCCCAACCCCATGAGCTAGGTATGAACAAGTAGTGGCACCTGGGAGCTAACCCCACAAGCTTCAGTTCATCTCATATATATATACATATACATATACACACACACACACACACACACACACACACACACACACACACACACATATATATATATATATATATATATATATATATATATATATATATATATGAACTGGGTTGGAAGACCCATCTATGCTGGGTAGGAAAAGACAGATTCCAGCCCAAGTAGGGCAGAGGAGATAAATCCTTAGCCCAAATGAACTGTGATTAACTGCAAATTCTGAGGGGTGCTTCGGGAGGAGCCAGGACAGATAAATTGAATCCACGGAGAAGCATCTCACAGAGCATTCCAGAATAGGCTGTCTGGAAGATTGATGGGGTATCAGTGTTTATAAGAGTTTCCTTCCCTGTACTGGACTGCAGAGTGAGGGTGAAGATTGACAGGCGCCTATCCTCATGAATAAGAGATGCAGAAGGACCCTGAGGCCCTAGCACACCATGCATTAGAAAGCCACCCCCCTCCTCCCCCCTGCCGGGCTAGCTCACACCAGGCTAGCTCACACCCAGAGGCCTGGCCAGAGGGTCACTAACTGATACACAGTCAACACCACCCACCAATAGGAGAGGCTTTCTTATGCAAATCCATCGACTCCACAGCACAGGGCCACCTCAGCTTGACACCTAAGGGCACACTGCAGTCTGAAGTCCTCAGACTAGCCCTTAGTGTCTGTGATATCCTGAGTCTCCACCCATCAGAAACCCCAGGCTCAGAATTTCCACAGAGTCACTTTGCAAACGCTGTCAGGTCGCCAGGGTGGATCACTGAGAACACTGTACCGTGCCATCATGGCTGTGTCTGGCTACACTGTCTGAATCTTTCCTAGGAGAATCCTGGAGGACACCGGGCATATTAGTTTTGAAATAAGGCTGAAGAGGCGCCAGAGTTGTAGCTCAGGGATTAAGCATTTGCCTTGTGTCTGGAGGCCCTGGGTTCCAGCCCCCTTGCACCAAAAAATAAAAATAAAAAATTTTTAAAGCTGATTTTATTTATTTATTAAGGTTTGCTTTTCATTATGTGGGTGTGTGCAAACAAACCCAGGTGCCTGCAGTGGCCCAAAGAGGACAGGGGATGCCCTGGAGCTGCAGTGACAGGTGGTTGTGAACCACCCGACACGAACAAGGAGGGTCCAGACTCAGGTCCTCTGCAAGAGCAGCAAGTGATCTTAAGTGCTGAGCCATCTCTCCAACCCCTTGCTTTTAGCTAGAGATGAGGGCCGCATCTGTGAGACGCATTGTTCATTCATGCCTCCAACCACTGTTCAATCCCACACCCGGGGCTCACTGAGCGTCTTCCAGGGGCACGCTACCAAGGCTGCGGACTTTGAGCGCAGGCAGGACGGCACCGGCAATCTGACACACCTGATTGTGGGGAGTGATCTCAAAGCAAACCTCACGGTGTAAAGACAGAACAACCCCAGAGAGAAAAGGACACTGGACGCTGGCTCAGTCGCCTCACGAAAAGGTCTCTGGCCATAAAGCAGATCCACCCTGTGCCTGTTGTTTAAGGGTCAAAGCCTTGCCTGCCTTTCCAGACCCAGTTTGTCCCTCCATGACCCCTTGTTCCTGGAGAGTTAAAGCCCTTGGATTTGTTTCCTGTCTCGCCTTCTCCCTGGACTTTACTTTCAGTGTATCCATCTAGCAAGGATGCCAGCCTTCCTTCAAGGTCCGTCTCAGGGACTTGGGATGTCACTAGGCTCATAAAGTATGGGGGCCCGAAAGCCACAGGACCAGAGAAGCCTTTGGGGAACAAGAGTGAAGTTGAGCGGTGTCTAAATCCCGGAAATCTTGTCCTGAGACCTGCAAGAGTAGGGCTGCTTCCTCCCTGGTCTGCGCCTGCGTGTCCTGGTGCACACAAGCCCTACAAGTCCCACCTCTGGGTCATTGAGGTGGTCTCGTAGCCTGGTAACCAGGATCCAGATTAAATGTCCTCTCTCCTTAATAAGGACGCATCCAGCTAGCACCTGGAATTCCTCTTCATGCGAATGAAGCATTCCCAGCATCTCAGTCACAGCCAATAATGTACGCTCACCCCGAAATCCCTCCCAATCAAGAGAGCTGTTCCACTGGAAACACAGATGGCTGTTTCTCCCTTACCCACCCGCCCCAGCCAAGCTTCACTCTCCACAGTGCAGCCCCGTGCCCGACAGTGCCTGGATACCCCAAGGAGAAAAGCAGACCCAGGGAGGCAGGGTAGTGCTTGGCTGAAACACAAAGCCCTAGGCCTGATCCCCAGTGTGGGGATTAACTGAGCATAGTGACACTTGCCTATAATACTAGCACTCCGGAGGTGGAGGCTAGGAGGATCGGGAGTCCAAGGTCATCTTTGGCTATATAGCATGTTCAAGGCAAGCTTGGCTTACATGAAACCCTGTCTCAAGAAGGCAGGCAAGTAGGCAGGCAGGCAGGCAGGCAGGCAGGGAGGGAGGGAGGGAGGGAGGGAGGGAGGGAGGGAGAGAGGGAGAAAAGAAGGAAAGAAGGAAGGAAGAAAAGGAAGGAAGGAGGAAGGAAGGAAGGAAGGAAAGGAGAAAAGAGATAACAGAAGGGGAAAAATTGAAGAGAAAAGGGAGAAGAAGGACCTGTCTTGGACACGAGTTCTCCATGTCTGGTCCCCATGCCTGTGGCCTTTGCCCTACTTGAATCTCCCTGGAATTAAACCTCATGTGCCCAGCACTGCCCATGGCATGTCCCCCACCCCCAGATCATCACATTCTCTGCTCTCTCAGCTTCTCATTCTCACTCCGAAGGCACACTCTAGTCTCCTGTTTTGCAGACAGAGAGCCTAGCCAATGTCTGGCACGCGGCCCATCTGCCTGCACAAGGGCAGTTTGCGCTGGGGCAGTGGCTCCAGGTACCCAGCAGATGGCTGCCATTTTCCTTTTATTGGTTTCTGGGTTTTGTGGAACGTCACATCACGCATCTGTCACCAAACCCATTTCCAAGCTCGAGGACATTCATGGTTTTAGTAGATTCGCGCAGTGTGCGGCTGTCCCTATCTAACCCCACAGCGCTGGCAGACCCTAGAATACGGAGAGGCTTTTTGTTCCCTTAAGTATCTGCCAACTCTCTGAAAATCCCTTGCCTGATTCCCACAAGACTGACCAAACCCTTCCCAACCTCGCCTCCAGACTTGGAGGAGCCACTAGTTCCAGAATCTTCTAGGGCAGGCAAGACAAACATTGTGTGGCTCTCTCTGCACGGGACCCCGTCCACTCCACGACCCTTCCTCTCTTGCTTTCTGTGGTTCTAAAGAACAGAGCCTTAAGCAGCCTTGAGAGCCTGTAGGCATCCAGGGCTGTCACTTTGAACTCAGGCTGGTCACTTGCTACTCCGGTGAGCAGCTTTGCTCCTGATGTAAGATCTCTCTTCTTGCTGACCAGGGAGCCCAGGAGGGATCCTTGGAGGACAGTTCAGTCCTGGATGCCTCCCCGTTGGGATCAAACTTCTTCGCTTGCTCCTCCCTTAACCCCAGACTGTCACCCTACCTTGTCACCTCTTTTCCCATGTTTACCTGTTTGCATGCTGTGCCCATTCCAAACACCACCCCCTACCCCAGATCTCTAACCAACATGCTGGTCTTAATAGGCACCATGTGATTTCTAAGCCCATGTCTCCCCAGCTGGTGGAGGAATGGCTCTCTGGCTAACAGAACAGCTTCCACTTACCCTGTTAGTGTTTCCCTTGCCCACAAAGCACTTAGTAACACTGCAGCGAACCTGCCTGGGTACCCCCTAGAGACAGCAAGTACAATAGAGACCCCCACACACCAAACAGTGATACTAAGTATCCAAGCAAGCTTGCAAAATGTCTGTCTGAAGCCTAATCCATCCTGTCTCAGAGGTCAGCTCTGGGCGTCCCTAATACAACACGCTTGCCTGATGTGTGGGCAGGAGGGATGAGCCAGCCGCCTTTAATCTCTCTGCGCATACACAGCCCCGCATTCCTTCAATAGTGCGTTTGATCCCCATGGTGGTGGCTGTGCCATTACAGCTCTTGCTGTGTGATCCTGGGGCTGTGAATAAGGACACGATTTCCCAAGGAAAACTGACGCAGCTACTTTAACAGGGTGACCTTGTGGTGCCGTGGGGACTTCCGCTGTCACATCAATCCACGGCAGCGTTTGCAGGTCTTGTGCCCCTGATGCCTCCGGTCAAAGGCTCCTTCAACAACCCCACCCCCCTAAGCCCTAAGCCCAGGTGTCTCGGGCTGAGGCCGTGGGGACACGAGTCTGCTCTGCTACCTGGATGAAAAGATAGGTCCTCTGCTGCTTTTGACTGAGGACCCTCTCTGTGCTGGATGCTTTGCTAGGGGTTAATGAAATAAGCACTTATGGGGAGAAATCTCGTACTCTTTAGATCTCAGGTGTCTGTAAGAGTCATGAGCTGAAGGCATGGCCCCTACCTGTGGTGCTTCTGGGGAGGAGATGGCAATTTGAAAAGCTGTAGCCAAGTGGAAGGAAGGAAGTCATTGGGAAGGGTCTGTCAGGACCACACATCTTCCTCTCTCCATTTCTTTCTACTGTCCACTGATGTTGATGGCTTCTCCTGCTAACCTGTACCACTGGGAGTGGTACAAGCCCAAAGCAGTGACCGTGGACGAGCCTCTGAAACCCAGAGCTGATATAAACCTTTCTGCTTCATATGTCGACTCAGGTATTTTGTCACAGCAATGAAGAGATAGCTAAGACACTCCCTGTGCCAACAAGGTGGTAGAGCTGGGGGTTTAAACCCCAAGTGCCCTTGTCTTTAGGTGATCAGGCAAGAAACTAAGGGACCAGGGAAAGTTATGAGACCTCTGTGGCCACCTCGAGTGTAATGGAAAACCAGACTGTCCCTGGCCTTCACCTAGAGGTCAGTGTGGCTTCTAAAGGAAAAGGAACATTGGATAGTATCATAAGGGAACAGGACATGGGAGAGAGTCTGCCAAGTACAAGACAGCAATTAAAAGGCCCAGAGCCGCTCCAGCAGACAAGACTGTGCGCTGGATTAGAAAAGTAGAACCCCAGGTACTGTGAAGACTCAGGGTGCTGAATACCGAGTGCTGCCCATAGTACCAGGTCCACAGTAAGTGCTCACAAAACCTGTGCTTAGTTCCTCTTCTTCCTGTTTATGGCTGGAGACAGGTGAGAAGACTCATCTGTACTTGAAGTCTATGGAAGTGGCCTCTGGGCAGCCCTCTGGTACGTAATCCCACCCATCTCAGGCCACCCCTCCTCCATCATCAGCGCCTCGTGAACCCACACGGCCCACACTCCACCTGAGGAAATTAAAAACTAGATTGGTTTTCTCTGTGTAATCAAACATCCTGCCTTGGGCCTGACCTTTTGTTCACAAGCCGTTATATAAGTGGCATTTGCCGAACCTCACCCAGGCCTCAGCTGTCCTCTGGCCCGTCCCTGGGACGCAGCCTGGCATGGGGGAGGGCTCTCTCTCCAGCAGACTCCTTCAGGTGTCCTGCTGTCCAGGGTCAGCCAGGGGTCCCCATGTTATGGAATCCCAGTGTGGGGTTCTAACTTCCATCTAAGCCCAAGTGCAATGGAACCTCGGTGGTTGTCAGTGGATTCTCCAGAGCCCTCCTGGTTTCCCTGCTATTCCTATGGCTGCAGTTGCATCCACGTTCAGGTCCTCTGTCTCCCCTAAGAGGAGACTCCCCCTTCCCAAAGAGCCCTTTCCTCTCTCCTGGATCCACTTCTCTGCCCTGTCCACACATGGGAAATGCCAGGCAGGCTCCTGCCCGGAATTCATCTAGGTCTGGCCCAGGCCCCTTCTCTCCTTGAGGGTCTGTAGTCCCAAGTCACACCAGTACTACACACCTACAAGAAAACCTGCAAAAGCCTCAGTCCAGAGCAGCCCTGCCTGTCTCAGATACCAAACCAGCCAGAGGTCGGGCTCCTGCTCTTTGATTCTTTTCTAAAGACAGGGTATCATGTAGCCCAGGTTAGCCTCCCACTCACCATGTAGCTAAGATTAACCTTGAACTTCTAATCCTGCTGCCACTTTTCCCTATTAAATCTTGGAATTACAGGAGTGTACAGTTACACCCCACTCAATTCCACAGTGCTGGGGACAGACCCATGCATGCTAGACAAGCATTCTTACCTCCTGAGCTAGGTCCCCCTCCCTAGGCCCCTCGAACAGCACTGAATCTACAGGAGAGCCCAAAGTGCGTTTCTGCCACACCACACAACTGTTGGGCTTCTGCTAGTCATGTGAGCTCGTCTTGGGGAATGACTGTCGGCCATTCTTGGGTGTGATGTCATGGAAACTACTTCGTGGGTGTTCCCTGAAGGATCCGCCTTGGCTTGTCACTTATGCAGTCCTCCACCCAGGGAACCATTTAAGAAAGATCCGAACTTAACCAAGGAAAAAGGAAGGAGACCTCAAGAGATACCGCCCTCACCCCGAGCTCCAACCATCTCCCAAATAAGACTGAGGCCAACAGAGGAAACACCGTAGTCAGCGTCACAACACGGCTGCCCTGTGAGGAGCAGCTTCAACATAGCCATATGGGCCAAGAGGCTGGTGGGTCATACACAGAGACGCTGAGGAAATGCTGCTGGCTTCCACTGAATTGTTTTGCCTAAGAAGCGCTAACAGGAGATGGGAGCTGCTGGGTGCTGAATGTCGTTCCCAGAGACAGGACTCTAAGGGAAGTGATGACAGCGGGTGGACCAGGAAGTCTCTCAGAGCCAAGCGTGTGGAGCAGCAGCTGAGGACAGATTACTACACAGTACACCAAGAAAAGCGGGCAACCAGGCATGGTGATGCAAGCCGTAATCCCAGCACTCTGTAGTCAAGGCAGGAGTGTCAAGGAGTGTTGAAGGCTAGCCTGGGCTACATAGCAACCTCCCCAACCCCCCAATTCAAAACAAGCGGGAGGAATAACAGGCATGCTTTCGTGGCAGACCCAGGGTCAGGACGATCCGGATTCAGATTCTGTCTCCAGTTCTTAAGTCACACACTGCAGAACACTTTAGTCATTGACAATGAACCCGTATCTGGCAATATTCCCGCAGGTGCTGAGAGATTCGCGTGACCCAGGGATATCATGGCTGTCTTATTTTGTGTCTATGATATGTGCACACAAGAAAGTCTCCCACACATGCTTTCTGCAGATTTTATCCCTATCATTAAGCAGCACATGACTGTAGCTCAGACCCTTAGTGCATGCTGCAAAGGTACCCGTCACCGCTCTTCACATGCCCAGAATGAACAGTGCTGGTGAAAAGCAGAAAGATGCCACTAAGACAGGCATTGAGTTAGCTCATGCAGCAGGGTGGGGTGTAATCATTCTCTACTTTACAGGTGAGGAGACTGAAGCACAGGGAAGTTAAGAAGACTGTCCGAGGGTCATAGCTCAAGAGTGCCAGACCTAAGATTCAAACTCCTTTGTGCAGCTCCACCTGTGCTGTCCTCTGTCCCTGGAGATCAGGGTTTCCTGCTCCACGTGTGGCCCTGAGACGGCAGAGCAGGCTAGGTAGGAATAGAAAGTGTGGTCCTGCCTTCACACGACTTGGCTCTCCTAGTAGGGAACTCAGTGTTGCATGAAGCCCTTGGATTGTAGAGTAGAAATTAACTAGGTGGAATGGTAGCCAAACAGCAAAGCCAGCCAGGAAACAGCCTCTCCTCTGCAGAATCAACAGTCCTCGGGGGAAAGCTTAGCTTCCTTTGTGAGGTCGGGTGAATGGAGTCACAGCCAAAGCCACAGTATGGGGCTGTTATTGCAAACCTCTGACACTTGGTGGGGCTGTTTGTTACGGCAGCATAACCTTGTCTATCCTGACCAATACACCCTCTTGATAACTGAGTTCTAAGTGAGCATTTGAAGAAGTGCATGCATTTGAAGAAGCGTTTACAGACTTCAGGCAGCTTCCATCTGCTGCCTTGCTCGAGGGCTTGGGTGGTTGAAATGTTATCATCACACCTTCGGTCTACGTACTCCACATCCTGGAGGCTGTGCAGTTGCTTGTGCATACCTACCAGTGTGTGAAGACTTCATCAGCTGAGTGCCCTGCTCATAAAAGATTAAACCCCAAACCTCCTGAGGATATTGACATACTCCACAGTAAATGATTTGGGAACATACTCTTAGGGTTGAGGGTTACTTCTGGTCAATTTTTAGGGGACCCAGTCTGGTTGTTAAAATGATCAGAAATGGCCTGGCCAGGGCTGGCTCTGAAGTGACAGATGTTATTGCCTCCTATACTGTTAATTTAAGCAGAGCAACTCAGTGTCTATAAAACAACCATCCCCACTAATGATGGGGCTCGGATTACAATGGACAAATGGCTTTGGGTTTTATACAGAAAATAAAATTTTCTTTGAAGAACAGTAGCCTAATTTGTAATTTTAACCTTTTTTCCCTAAAATTTGTCTATTTTACGTGGATAGATCTTTTGCCTACATGTATGTCTAGTTAGAATTCCTTTCCTGGGTTGTTTCCCCATCTTAACATGATACTAAAATGGAATTGGTGATAAATACCCCCCAAAGGGCATGTCAAAATTCTGCACATTGAGAAGTCAGTGTCGGATTATGGATGGACATAGTGGAGCTAAATCCTGGAAACTCCAGCTGGGTATAGAAAAGCCTTCCAGGATCACAGCATAGTATATCTAGGACAGCAGTTGAACACATGCTGTACAAGAGACAGTGGAGGCGAGGGTGGCCCAGAATTTAAACCCATAAGGGTCCCAATACCAGCCAGCCCTTATGTGATAGATCTCCTAGTTTCATGATCACGAAACCAAGAACCACAGACACCCCAACTATCCAGCTACTGGGCATGGATCCGTGAGCCTGGGAGCTAAAGTCTGCCACGAATGCTCAAGTAGCCAGAAGGGGCCAGCAGCTCAGATGTTCATCAATGCCTACACCAAACAGTATTTCAGTTGGTGGATTATTGTCCTCCCATAAGAATGAATGAAAGGCTAGCCTATGCTACCACGTGAGATGAACTTGAGACACTGTGGAAAGCCAGTCACAAAACACAACTTGTGGAATCCCAACTACAGTCAATGCCTAGAGAGAGAAAGTAGGTGGCTGGGACTGGGAGAGGAGAGTGACTAATGGATACTTGCTGCTGCTGCTGCTGCTGCTGCTGTTATGTGTGTGTGTGTGTGTGTGTGTGTGTGTGTGTGTGTGTGTGTGTGTGTGTAGAGGGATGATTAAAATGTTGTGTGCAGACTACAGATAATGGCTCAATTGGTCAAGTGTTTGCAAGCATGCATGACATGCTGGGTTCTGTCTCCAGCATCGCATATGCCTGTAATTCCAGAACTGTAGAATTAGAGCTAGGAAGATCAAAGCCACCCTCAGATACATAAGCAAGCTCAAGGCTAACCTGGGCTACATGATACCCTATCTCAAAATTGTGCCGGACATAGGATGTGGTAATGTTTGTGCATCTTAGTGAGTGTACTGAAAACTAGTGAATTGTACATTTTGAAAGGACAATTTTTTAGATTATCATTATTTGTTTTGGGTATATGAGAGGATGGATTAAATAGACTTGGGCATGTGCCAGGACACTTGTGGGGATGTCAGAAGACAACATGTAGAAGTTGCTTCACCTATAGGCATCAGCTCCATTCCTCGTCTGGAATCCTGTAGTGAATAAAAGGATCCATCTTTCTGTGTTTCCTGACTATGGAGCACTATGACCAGCCGTCCCATGGCCCTGCCACCCTGCATTCCCCGACATGATGGACTGCACTCTCAAAGTTGGAGCCAAAATAAGCCCTTCGTTCTTCAGTTCCTTCTGTCCAGCATTTTGACACAGTAATGAGAGGAGTGACTAAGACAGCTTTAATATTTACAGCCAACCCACAGGCCATTCACGCTCATTCCCAGGAGCCTACCAGTCTTGCACATGTCAAACTCTGCAGGTTCGGTGTAGAATCCCTTGCAGCTAGCTGCAGGCTTTCCTGTGATTCGGGTTATAGAAAAGCAGATGGGTTCGTATGAGACTGAAAAGGTCTGACTTCTGCTACCTGGCCTGTTCCTAAGCCACTCGGTTCCTCTGAGCAGCATTGTGGGGCTAGAGAGCTACCAGTTCTAGAAGCTACCATTCTGCTTTCCATACCGGCAGGCATTTGGTTTCACTGGAAGCTGCCGAATGCAGCAACCATCACTTTGGTGGCCTGTTCCAGGGCTGTGGCTTTAGGGGTCATCCTGAGAGTCTGGTTCTTCATCCCTCCTCGTGACTGTGTGACCCCTTTAATACCCTTTTACAAGTACCTCTCTGCTCAAAGACAGAGGGAGAGTCTGGGTTCAGAACTGACTGTGGCCTGTAGTCTGGAAGTAAATAGACTCAGTATCTCTCAACCTCAGAACTGTTGACATTGGGGGTGGGGGGTCATCCTTGGCTCCTCCTACTAGATTCCAGGAGCCACTGTCTTCCTCTCCTGGAAATGACTTCTCTAGACAGTCATTATTAATATGCCCCGAGGTGAAAAATCACCCCCAGATGTGAACCTTTGGTCTGGAGAATCATAGGTGCAGGGGCTAAGGGATCTTAGAGGAGAGTGTGACCTCCTTCCTTGACCACCTCTTCTGAGGGTGCACCCCTACCCACCCACGTCTCTTTCCTTCTGTATCTTGCTTTACTGTCTTTACTTCCTCCTGGCGGCCTGTGGTTTTCTTTAGTCCTGAGAAGGGAGGTTGCACCTGTATGTATGTGGGGGGTCAGAGGACATTCTTGTATATTGTTTCTAGCCTCCCTCCTTGTTTGAGACAGAGGCTCTGTTTTCTGCTTTGACGCACCAGGCCAGAAAGTCTGTGATCTTCTGAGAATTCTGTCTTTACCTCCCATAATGCCACAGGAGATCTGAGATTACAGATATGCATGGCCATGCCCAGCTTTGCATGGGTTCTGGGGATTCGAACTCAGATCCTCCTGCTTGTAGGCAAGTACCTTACCCACCGGGATATCACTGTAGCCCTCTGGCTTTTCTTTTGTGATCCTCAATTCCAAGGCTTTATCTTAGATGGTCTGTTAGTTTATTATCACGTATGCATTATCTGGAGTAAGTCAAGAGCAGACTTTCCTTCCTCCTCATAGTGACCCTGGACCCTGGACAGTGTGTGGTCCACAATAAGGCTTCAGCTTATGGCTGCTGGATGAAGTCATTAGAAGTAAGTGTGGTCCAGTCATTTGACAGTGTTATATGATGTTGTCATCCACAGATATGCTGGGCTATAGTCATAGCCAGCCCGGGATATGTGTGGCCTATGTGCTACAAGTTGGACATAACTACTACAGACATCCATTATGGGTTCACAAGAGAAGTGATTTAAAAGGTATCCGCCCTGCTCCGGATAACCAGATGGGCATTTCCTGTTCTCATTCTCTCCAACTCAACAATGAATGAAACTTGAGTGTAGAAAAGTCCAAGAGAGAAGCTTTCTGGTCCCAAGCTGGATCTGCAGAATCCATGTAAAGGAGGACATGGCCATGCATATCTGCAATCTCATGTCTCCTGTGGCTTTATAGGAGGTGGAGACAGAGTCCTCAAAGCTCACAGGCTGGGTAGCCTGGTGCATAAAAGAAGCAAACAAAAGCCCTTGTCTCAAACAAGGTGGGAGGCTAGGACCAACACGGGAGGGCCTGTGTGGGGAACATGAGTCTGCCCCCAAGCCCAGGATTCAAGGATGGCCCAGATTCTCTCTACAGTGCAGCCAGAGACCCATGGAGACTGGCTCAGGAGGAACTTGGCCTGCAGAGCTGAACCCGACAGATATCAGCCAGGATATCCTGGCGTTCATCTGAGTATCCAGCTGACTGGTTCCACCAAGGACCCACGGCATCCAAGACTCCAGAGAATTTCTATCTTCTCCAATTTGTAGAGCTGTGAAACAACTGCTCTTTGGTGGCCTCCAAACTATGTCTTTCCCTTTCCAGAAAGAAACCACAATCCCAGCCTCTCAACACCCATCCGTCCCTCTCTGAAAGCAGCTACAGAAAACGTGGTCCCCAGGAATTCCTCCTTCCTTGGCTCTCAGAAACAACTGTAAGAAAACTCTAGAACCGAACAAGATTCTGGCAGTCTCCCTTCCCCACCCACCGTGCCCACAATCAAGGAATTCGGCTTTCTGTCCGGGTTCCTCGTATTTATGTAAGAGAGTTCATTGTTTCCAAATGTGTTGAGCCTCTCGATAAATCAAGCCCCAGCTCTTGCCTCTCGTTCCAGGGAAAACTCACAAGATGACTCTGCACAAATAAATCACAGGCGGGTGGGGGTGTCGGAGAAGGAGCAAGACCGTTCCGACTCACACCCTGGGAGCAGAACTTTCCCAACCACTTAGTGGTACCCAAGAGCAATCCTGTACCTTCTACAAGACCCAATAGCTAACTGGTATTTTACGTGACAATCATTTTAAAGCTTAGTTAGCGGACATGGATTAATATTTAAGGCGTTGGGGTTCATTTTCGCACTGTTTTTTTTTTCCTTTGCTTGATTATTGAGGATGGGACCCAGGGCCCTGCGTATGTCAAGCACATGCTCTACGGCCGAGCAAGGCCCCCAGCTACATTACACACGAAATCGTGAGGTCTTCTACGTTAAATGTCATCACTTTGAAGACATGCATTGCACACGAAATCATGAGGTCTTCTATGTTAAATGTTATCACTTTGAAAACATGCTTCTTTTCTAGTTTTGGCTTTGGGGTCGTTGCTGCTGCTGCTGCTGCTGCTGCTGCTGCTGCTGCTGCTGCTGCTGCTGCTGCTGCCGTTTTGAGGCAGGGTCTCACTATAGAGTGAACATGGAAAAAGCTCATGCTGTGTAATTTGACCCGGCCACAGCCATGTCAAGGACCGCAATGCCTCAGGACCAGGGGAATGGCAAAAGCTTCCTTAAAGGAGAGGCTGAGGCAGTGGCCAAGCCCTCCCCTGTTCCAAGTACAAGTATCTACACACAGTTGGCCGGCGTGGGCAGAAGCTACATAGGGAGCTGGAGGCCAGCCAGGGATGCAGGATACCCTGTGTCAATATACGTGTTCTTAGAAGAGACTGCGTTTTGTCAAATCTTCTCTTCCATCTTCCCCCTGAAACATCCAGCCTCTCCTTGGGATATTCAGATGGCTGCCTCTGGAAGGTATTGGTCTCCCAGGGCCAGCCAGGCTCTACCGGCCACCCTGTCTAAATTCACAACTGGCACCGGGATTGTAGATGACCCAGTCTTAGAGAGAGGAGCTTAGGAGAGGCTTCAACCCCGTTCTACCCTGAGTTGATTTCCTTGTACGGTTCCTTAGTAACCGCACCTGTTTCTTTATGCCCAGGGCACACCCCTGTCCCCGACTGGTCTTCCGTGAAGGTATGGTGACATAAGAACACTGGGCAAAGAAAACGAAAGCTCAGGTTCAGGGATTGTCTCTCTCTGCTACCTCGCGATCCTTGCCTGAGCCTGGGTCTTGCTCCAATGAAGCCTTAGCTGCCCAGGCAGACAGCCCAAGTTTGGCTCCCTGAAGGAAGTGGAACGCGTCAGGGAAATTCACACCATCTTAGGAAAGTCAAACACTGCCTTATTTTTAACGGTCTTTCTGGGCCTATCTCTGGAGGTACGCCCTGTTAGCAAAACCAACCAACCGTCTACATTGAGTTTGCTAAGTCGGAAGGGCGGGTACTTGGAGCTGACTCGGAGCTGAGTTCTGGTTTGGATTTCTGCTGTTCGGTCTGGGAAAGTCTTGGAGGCCACTGGGACCTCGGACTCCTCATCCGTAAAATGGCCATGGATGGCTAAGGATGGCCAGACTCTATGTTACTGTTCCCGTGGAAAGGAAGACTCTATTTCCTCCCCTTGGATCTAGATTAGCCTCACAATGATAGACGTTGAGTAGAGTTGAGAGTCTGGTGGGGAGTTGAGAGTCTGGGTTACCATGCTGGAACCCAGGCACCGCGTTGAAAGGAAGTCCCTGCAGCCCACAGAAGACCACAGCAAGTGTCTCAGCTGACAGCCAGGGGTCAAGAGATACCTGGCAAGTGTGACTTTCAGCCACTAGGCCGAGCTAGGATAGCTCGCTCCCCACCCTCCTAACCTGTCCAGCTCAGCAGGCTTGAGAGCACAATCAGTCAGCACTTGTTTTCCTAGAGAGCTCTGGGAAGGGTAGACTCTGCAGTAGACATGGCTCAGAGAGAAACGACTGGGCCCCATCCTGCTGTGCATTGTGCTATGTGCGTTGCCAGTCACTGGGAACACACACGTCAAGACCCTTCCTCCCTGATGTCCAAGCCAAGGTTTTTGTGGAGCCAAGGCGACCGTATCCTGTGGTGGCAAGAGTGCAAACGTGGCACTCCCATCAATAGCTATATCTTCCCTGCTCCTCACTGCCCTGGTCTAGTCAGGCGCAGAAAGTATGAATCCCACTATCCGTAACCTTGGCCCCACCGGCCCCTGGCACTTATTCCTTCTAAAGCAACTTGAGCCAGGCAGATTGCCAAGGCGTGAGGTGGGTACCTAGGGAGTCCTTCACACCCAGCAACAAGCCCCGGACTTCTTGCGTGTCAGCATGCGAGACAGGGGCTGACAGTGTGAGTCTGTTCAGACCCGTCCCCACGCAGCAATAAGACCTCAGAGCGAGGTTCTGCGAGTTACTGAAAGGGTCACACACGGCAGGCAGAGGCCACAACAATGGATAATGCAACTACTGAAATTCTCTGGTTGAGCAGGAAGCCATTCTGGGTGCTGGGCACAGTACGAAGCACATCAGAGGACCACTGTGGTCACCCAGAACTGGGGTGTAATGGGATGTGCCACGCATATGCACAGTCCTAGGCTGTGGGGCATGTTCAAGGAATGCTTTCTTGGGAGGAAGGAGGTGTGGAACATTGTTGGGGAGTGCATGTGTTCCTATATGCACATGTCTGTAGATGCCAGAGGTCAACCTCAGGCGTGTGCAGTTCTTCAGAAGTTCCCCACGTTGTTTATTGAGACCAGGTCTCTCACTGAGGCCGGGGCTTACAGAGTAGGCTAGATGGGTTGTCCAGTGAATCCAAGAGAGCCTCCTGTCTCCTTGTCTCCAACACTGGGATTACAAGCATGTGCAAGCTCAGCTTTCTACATGGATTCTGGGGA
This sequence comes from Rattus rattus, assembly GCF_011064425.1. NCBI lineage: Eukaryota > Metazoa > Chordata > Mammalia > Rodentia > Muridae > Rattus > Rattus rattus. Next base: position 15,854,110 of record NC_046154.1, read on the forward strand.
TCAGCATCAGGTCCTCATGTTGGCATGTCAAGCTCTTTACTACATGAGCCAGCTCCCCAGCCCCCTGTCTGTAATATTCTTGACAATAATAGGAATGATAGCCTGCCAGCAAGTCTCTGAAATTGATCTTAGATTCTCCATGATGACAAAACTAGAGGCCCAAAAGGTTTTGCATTAATTGTAGTGGATTTGGGCAGGGGGCGGGGGGTATGTGATATGAGTACATGTGAGAAGCAAGAAAATATGTCACTTCCTGAGTCTAGGGGACACTGAAACCACTTCAGCATGTTACTGAAAGTAAATTGCAGAGTCTAAACACATACTGGTCCCTTTCTGAGCTCAGCAGGGGTTAGCAAGATCTGTCAGTGATGTGTCATTCGAGATAGACAGTGAAGGATGCACTTTGCTTCCCTGATGCCTTCCAAGCCTGAGGGGCTCCACTCAGCTCCACATCAGGAGAGAATGGGAAAGCAGATAGCTACAGCTGCTGACACTGCTGTCCCAGTCCTGACAGATGAGGGGCATTCCATCTAGAAGCTACCAGCCCTTGGAGTCTGTGGAGCTCAGAGCCTAGAGCTTGGAGTATCTGGGTATCCCTGCAATACTCAAAGGCAGTTTGGCAGATTGGTACCTACTGTGCCTCCAAAATTTGCTATTGATAACAAATTTGAACCTTGAAATGAGGGCCTTGTAAATCTTGTAAGTTTCATGAACTTCCTAAGCCTTGTGTATGTCATTTACTTCCTAAGCCTTGCATGTTTCCTTTGTTGTCTGAGTCTTAGCCAGTCTTTGTCCAGGAATAAATGGTCTACACGGAAAATTCCATCACCAAGTTTCCACTGGTGTCTGGCCTAAAGCATCACACGCATATTGTGGCCCAGTGTCTGTGGGCAGGAGTCCTGGAGCCTCTACTTGCTTCTGCTTAAGCTCTGGATCTTGTTGTGGTCCTGGTGTTGACCAGCCACATTCTTATATGGAGGCGAGGTTGGGGAAGAGTTCCCTTCCTTGTTTCTTCAAGTTACTGTGAGAGTTTTCTGAAAAGGGACACTGCACTGTGCAGATTGACATCTAAAGACCACACTTAGGGTCTAGAAGCTTCCCCTGGGTCCTGTCCTGTGGGGATCCTGCACCCCCACTGGCTTGAAGAGGCCAGCAAAGAGGATACTTCTGGGTATAGACACAAGACAGGACACAGATGCAGATGTCAGAGTGGGGGTAGATGATGACAGATAAGCAGTATGTGTAAACACCCAAACACATACTAGATACAGAGAGTTAAAGATTTGCCATGATGACAGAACCATGTTTATATACATGCATCTCAATGCATGAATGGAGGTCAGCAGGTAGTGTCTGTCCTCCTCCCCAACCTTCACCTAGCCCCAGTCCCCACCCCTGCTTACAGAGAAGCTACGTGGAGGCTGTTGGACTCCACCCATCCCCAGCATCTCGAGAGCTGAGTAGCACCACTCCCACTTTATAGAAGCAAGACTGAGGTCTGTAAAGGCAATTTGCTTGAGCTCTGGTGGCTGGCCAGTGGCCAAGTCGGAGTTTTGGAGGACGCCTTTCCTGCCTCTGAGTGGGTGCTACTCTCTCCATTGGGGCAATAAGCCACCATCCCTGACTGAACTGTGCTCAACACTAACTTGCTAGTGCTGGCCATTGATCCAGAAGCCCCAGGGTCCCCTCTGTGAGAGCATGTATTATGTATATAACAGACTTGCTTAAGGTGCACCTCACCTTCAACTCCGCCTTGGAGAAGGCAAGGGCTGGTTCTGCTAAGGTGTGGCTGTTGCCATCTTGGAGTCTTGGTTGGGTTTGTTTTCTCTGCCAAGTAAAGAATTGAAAAGACAGGGAAAATCTCAGATATAACAGACAGAAATGGGGAGCAAACTTATTTTAAAAATGGACAGGTACACACACACACACACACACACACACACACACACAAACACACAAACACACACACACACGTAAGGCACACAGAGAGAAAGACTCCCCATAGAGTGGAAAGGGGATTCAGAAAACAAAATCTGTTTTTCCCAGAAGACTGGAAGTTTTACATGTTTCTGCTGACCTGATATGTGTCCTCTCCCCTCAGTTCAGATTGGTAAGCTTACACAAAGAAAACCATTGTGTCACACCCTGTGTCGTGGACCGAGGGAGCCTATGAGGAGGGTAAAGAATCCTGCAGAGTCTTGTGTCCGGGTGAAGAGGAGAGACATATGCCGTCTCGTTTGCTTATGGCCTCTTTCCGTATCCGTCAGGATGCTATTCTGACTCCTGTGTCTCCTCATGCCCAACAGCCTGCATCCAGACAGGTTTGGGGCCCATGGTGATTACTATGTAAAACAGTCTTCCCGCTGAGCATGCTGGGATATGTCTGTCAGGAGGCTGAGGCAGGAGGATCCTGAGTTTGAGCCCAGCCAGGTCTCCAGAACATGGCTTCAGAAATTAAAGCAGTAATAAACTAATGAGCATTCAGAACCCCTCAAACTGGGCTGCACGTCACAGATGCAGAGGTGACATATATGACTGTCCCCCTCCCCCCAGGACAACACAGACGTGAGATAGTGTGTCCACAATGCGTCCACAGCCACCTTCGCAGGCCTGCCCTTTCTTTTGGTCCCGGGCTCTAAAACAATGGTAGCCTCACAGTGGTATTCAGAGATAACTGCAGAAGCTGGTCCTAACTGCCATGAAGAAAATATATATCAGCAAACGAGGCTGGATGGGAGTCCAGTCAATAAAGCGCTTGAGGACCCGAATTCAGATCCCCAGCGCCCTTATAAAAGGCTGGACGTGGCATCACATGAGCTGGTTATCATAGAGACAAGCAGATCCCTAGGCCTTGGTGCCCAGCCAGGGTGGCTGTGTTAGTGAGCTCCAGGGTAGGGGATAGACCCTGTCTCAAAATACAGGTGGAGAGTAATCAAAAGAAAACACTTGATGTCAATTTCTGGCCCTGCCATACACATGCATGTAGACATGTACGAGCAGAACATGTACACATACATGCACACACATGCACACAAACAAAATCATCAAATGATAATTTGGCCAGTAGATTCCCAAGGACAATCGCTTCTCGGCCTTTCATCTAAGATCAAGTGTAGACACCCAAGGACACTGGAGAAACCGAAGGTCCTCCATGCCTGGCTGCAGAGGCCCCAGACATGGGCCTGAAACCTCGACGCCTCTCCTTAGATCAGAACTTTGCATTTCAAAATCGGAGGAAAGGAAGGCTGTAATTATTAAAATTGTGTGTGCAGAAGAATTTAGCCTTTCATTGAAGGTGTCCTGATGACCCTTCAGAAACTGCTCGGGAAGATAATAGGGCTTAGAGCAATTACGCCGCCCGTCAAATCGCAGGCGTGAGTGATCCTGTCCGTGCTGTGAGCTGGAACAGCGCTCGGTGTTGCTCATGCACAGCTGTTTCGTTTTAAATATCTTGGCAGAAAGATGCTGAAGGGGCTGTGTGGGCCAGCCTGGCTGCGGGAGCTTAACTCCTTCCGTGCGGAGCGTCTCTCTCTCCCTCTCTCATCCTCTGCCCTCTGGCCTTCAGTGCTGTGAAGAGAAGTCTTTGAGCATTGTGTCTGGGTGTTCGAACTCAGCCCTGCAGCTAAAAAAAAAAAAAAAAAAAAAAAAAAAAAAAAATCTCTCTCTCTCTCTCTCTCTCTCTCTCTCTCTCTCTCTCTCTCTCTCTCTCTCTCTCTCTCTCCAAATTGCACATGAAGCTAGGAGGAGGCTCAGCCTGTAAATCCTTGTCCCCCAAGCATGAGGACCACAGTTTAGGTCTCCAAAACCCATATCATGCCCGTAAGGGGTGAGGGGCAAAGATAAGGCATCCCTAAAAAAAGGCCAGACAGTGACCTCTGGGTTCAGAAAGGACCCTACCTCAATATATATAAGGCCCAAAATGATCAATAAAGATATTCATTGTCGGGGTTGGGGATTTAGCTCAGTGGTAGAGTGCTTGCCTAGCAAGCGCAAGGTCCTGGGTTCGGTCCCCAGCTCCGAAAAAAAAAAAAGATATTCATTGTCAACCTCAGGCCACCATGGACACACACATACACATACGCAAACACACACACACACACACACACACCACATGCATATGCAAAGGAAAAACTACACATGTTAATAACACACCACGAGATGTTTGGTACCTGCATACATGTATAATTGCATGTGTGTATATACAGTAATTGGTAGTGATTG